>NC_092835.1:14427500-14597500 GCF_039878825.1 Excalfactoria chinensis | reverse complement strand
GGAGCAGACAGGTTTCCAATATATAATAACTTGTATATATACATGATTATAGACTCACATGGCGCTTTAAATAATCCACCCTGTCGATGACTCATTCCATTAGCCCTGAAAAAGAAGGCACGTCTGACTTTAGTGGATGGGTTTGCGTTTACCCCTCAACATAAAATCCATTCGGCCTTTAAAGTGAACTATGTAACAATTTCCAGCCTTGCCCCTATTCATCTGTTTTTTCCTTACGGTTTCGGCAGCCCCGCACAGACGCGGGGACGGAGCGGCTGCGGCGCGGTGAGCGGAGCCGCGTGTTGCGCTCAGTGCTGCGCCGAGCCGGGCCGGGCCGAGCCGGGCCACCCCGCGATCCGCACCCGCGGAGAGTTCCGCTTCCAATCCCGCCCGCAGCCGCCCCGCCCCGCTCCGCCCGCGCGGCCCTTACGTAGAACGGACCCCTCCGCCCCGCGGAGCGATCGGCAGCGGCCGCGCCTGACCCGCGTAAGGCGAGTGGGGGAGCGGAGGCGGCTGCCCGCTCGCATCTGCCCGGCGCAGCCCCGCTCCGTGCCCCCCCCGGGAGACGCCGCTTTCCGCCGGCGGTGCCCCGCAGTCACGGGGCAGTGCTCGGGCACTTTCTGCGCTTCTTAGGACGGCTCTCCTCCTTTTTAGCTTTTCTTCCCTGTGCTCGAGGAAATGTTGAAAAGTTCTCAGCCAAACTCGGGAGAAGGGCGCGCAGGGCCCCTCCTGCCGCTCCCACGCGCGGACCCTGCCGAGCTCCCACGCGAGGCTCCACCCGGCAGCATCCCTCCTCTCTCCCCCCACCCCCCGAGGCTGGACGCGGGGTTCCGGGCCCCGTGCCCGAGGCCGGCCGGCTGCAGGCGAGCATCCCTACTGGAAATCGATGCGTGTCACGGTTTCAGTAATGATGGCAGAGCTGTAAAAACCGGCCATGGAGAAAACAGCGGATCAAGCGGCCAAAGGCCAGCGGGCCGGGCAGTGCTCCTCACTCTCCTACTCATCCCTTAAATCCCTTCCCTTTCCCCTCTCGCATCCCGGATGCCCCGTGGTTAAGGCCGGGGGACCGAGGAGCTGCTAACAGCGCGTTTCCCCCCGGCGTGGGACCACCGACCACCGCCCGTTGCCCGCAGGAGCGCAGCCCGACGGGGCGGCCCGGCCTGGCCCGGCCCCACTCAGCTGCCCGCAGCTCCCCTCGGCGTTACGGCAGACCCGGGCTCTTTCACCGCACAACAGATGCAGCCTCTAATGCAAATATTGCCATTTCCCTGCTGAATTAGCCTTGTCACTTAGCCCAGAAGCTGGCAGCGTTAAGCCAGCTTGCATTTTAATTTGGCCCTGAAGTTACTTATTTCATTATTGATCAAACATAATGCTGAATCAATGTTCATCTTGTTACCTGGGCCATTTCCATGTAATACAGTGATAGCACTGCCTGGAGTTACTCATTCCCATCCCAAAGTGACTTTACCATAAAATCAATGCTTGTTTGCGACTGATCTAAGGCAGCATCCACGGGATGAAGAGCAAATAAATCGCTCTCCAGAAGTTTGGACGGAATGCGAACAAAGAGTTTGGTTTCCGCGTTATTTTATCACCGTCGGTATCGCCGTGCCCAGGTCCACGGCACAGCAAGCTCTGGCCGCCAAATGAGGCGCCGTGACCGCACAGTTACGGGAGCGGATGGGGGCACCGCTCCTAACCCAGAGCCCCGGCACCCAGCAGCTGCGGGCTGGCGGCTCTTCAGGGCAGGGGCTGCTTGGGAAAAATAGTAATTAATACAATAGTAATTAATGATTGTGTCACAAGATTAGACGCAGCGCAGCCTTATCTTCGGAGCAGCTGCCGCTTCTTTTCTTTGCCCGTGTTCTCCCCTCCAGCTAATAACCCGACCGACAAATAGCACGAAGCTGTCCGCAGCCCCGGCTCTGCCGAGCGGCAGTCGAGGAACGTCGGGACACCGCACAGCCAGACGCGGAGCGGGAGATGGGCACCACCGCCCCGTCGGGGCCGCTCCTCTCCCCGGCTGCTCCCGGGGCCCGGCGGGTGTCCGGGCCGCCCCGAGGAGCGAAGGGACCCGGCCCGGCCCGGAGTGGGCTCACGGAGGTGCCGGCACTGCTCGCAGCGGCCGCTCCTTGCGAGGGACGATGGAAAATCTCGCCGTGCGTGTGAAATATATTGGCATAAAATTAGCGAATGGCACTAACAGGTTATAAATCACCTGAACGGTCAAACCGCAGATATGAATCACAAATTCCTATAAAGATTAATGTTTCCTAAGATTCGCGGCAACTCTGCGTTTTTTGGACAAAAGCCTTCTCCCAGCCTCCCGTTCCCGAGTTCTGTTCCATTTTCTGAAATCTTTCCAGGTTTCGGTGGGGTTTCTAATGAACGATTTACCAAAGGAAAGGTTTTATTAACACCTCGAAAAAACGATAAAGTTTAAAGGGAGGGAGAAAGGGAGCAGATAGGAAGTTCGGTAACACAACACACCGACCCGCTGGCAACAGCCCGAACGCAAAGCACCACAACGGTGGGAAAAGCTCCAAGAAATGGAAGGCAAAGAATAACCCCGAGGTGCCGGCGCGGCCCGAGTGGAGCCCGAGCATCCCCGGCGGCCTCGTCCCTTCCGGGGCAGAAAAGAGAGAAAAGGAGGAGATGGGGGACGTTACTTCTGGAGGAAATATGCTGGCGGGAGGTGTGCGGGACTCCGGGTCTCTCAGGCGCTATTTTTCCCTTCTCGCCTCCGTGCAGAACTGGAGATAATAGTTGGGGCTGCAGGTAAAGGAGTCAGTTCTTATTCAATTTCCCTAAATGGCCTGGAGAGCACTTAGAAGCCCGGAGAGCTTCTGGCCAGCATTTTCTTATTAACTAATTTCACTTCGATCCTATTAAAGTGTGCGTTTTATAACCTTCAAATGAACCTCTCTCCCTCCATCCCCTCCCGGCAACTCCCAGGGGAGCTGCCAACCCGGGTCGGCCGGGCTGCGGGGTTTAGGGTTTGGGGTGTGGGGTGCGGGGTGCGAGCACTGCCCTCCCTTAGGGGGAACCTCACCAATAATGGCTTTTAAATGGCGACATATATTTACCATTTCAAACGGGCTCTGCTGTTTCCTGGTAACGCTCACCACAAATGGTAATAATAAAAGATGAAGTATTTTTTCTCACCTTAGGTCATTAGATTTACAGACAAGGTACTAAATCATTTTGGCTCCCCAAACCTTGAAGGAAGGCGCACCCGCTCCCGTCCCTTTCTGCTCTCCTCCCCCTCTCGAGCAGCCGCAAAAGGAACGGGGAGCAGTGGTGGGGCTCCAGGACTGTCTCCCTGCATTACTTAACCGCTACCACAGCTCGTAACAATACGAAAGTTGCCGTTGGTTGCAGAGCGCAGATTGTCAGTGGCCTCTTCCCAAAGCCCTAACATGAAGGGTCATTAATTGTGTTTTCTTTCCAAATCATATGTCACTGCAATTAACAGATTCTGATCAAGAGACTCCTTTCAGATTGATTCCATATGTGATAAGGAATGTGCATCTTGTTATCTATCTGTCGCCTTGGAATTATGGAAAAGCTTCAAACGCGTAATTTGAAGAGTCTTTTACCCGGCTCTTTGATCTTTCCTTCTATTTTTTTAACTCTTTTTTGACTGCGGCCCTTCTCCTCAGCCCACTTGTCCGTTCCCCTCCCCACGTCCCACGGCCCTCCAGCGGGCAGCTCTGAGTCGCGGCCACCTCCGGATCCGTCCACGCGTCCCCTCCGTCACCCGCGACCGGGAAGCGTGGGCAGAGGGAACGGGGTCCGGGACCGGGAGGCATCCGGAGGAGCGCTGCCGCCCACCGACGGCACCGGGGAGCGGCCACAGCCCCGGGGACGGCTCCGGGCACAGGGAACCCCAGCGCCGGGTTTAAGTTGGAGCTCAGCGAGCGTGTGAGCGCGCCGGGAAGCGCGGGCGGCGGGGCCGGGGGGAGGGAGGGAGGGAGGCAGGCGGGCGGGCGGGCGGGCGAGCGGGGGGGTGTGTTTGGGGTAATAAATCAGGAGCCGCTCTCCCGGCTTTGACAGGTCCCGGCCAGAAGACACGTGTCCGTCCGGCCGAGCCGCGCTCCGCCGCGCCGTCTGCCTCCGCCCCAGGGCCGTCGGGCCCCGCACGGCTCCTGCCGGCCTCCCGCAGGACGAGCCGCCCGCTGCCGCCCCTCCGCGGCTCCCTCCGGCCCCGCTCTCGCCGCTCCGTCCCGGCGCTCCCCCGGCGGCGCCGCCCGCCCCGCGGCCTCTGCGTGCGGACGGCTCTCACCGCTCCGACCCCCACCCCCCCGGTACCGCAGCGAGATCACCGTCCCCTCTCCCCGCTCCCACCGTTTGCCGTTTCTTCGCTTTTCCTCTCCCCCCGAGCCAAGCGCCGCAGATTTCTCCTCCAGCCCGTTCGCTTGAGAGACGTTTCCCTCCCGTCTCTTTCCCATTAACCCACCCCTCTCCCTCGCCCTGCCCCGCAGCCGTTCGCACCCGTACGTTCCTCTCTCCGCGCCGGCCCCGCACGGCAGCTGGGGACGGACGGAGCCGCGGAGGACGAGGCCGGGCTCTGCGGGCACAGAACGGGGCTTCGCCGGGTCCGGCCCCGCCCGCCCCTTCTCCCACCCGAGCTCGGCCGGCACTGCCCCGCTGCGCTCAGGAAAGTTGAGGGCGGACGAGGACGGGGGGTGCGCTCCGCGTTTCGCTTTTGAATTACGCAGAAATAAACGTACAACCGAATTTGGTGTTGTTATCTCCATCGCGTCGTACCGTCAGAACCCATTACGGGAGCGACGTTGAGTGGAAGAAAATAAATTCCGCCCCAACCTTGCTTTGCACTAGATTAGCAGATAGGAAATGCTATAAAGATGAACTTAATACGATTAGAGATGTTTCCTACAGATTTTCATATATTGATTCGTGGAATTTTAATTCCGGAGCTTGCTTTGCTATAATCCGCATTTATTACAAGCCGATAGAGTTTTATTATAGCCCGCTATCAAGGTCGATTCCCTTAACTGTGTAATCTGACATGAATTTCATTTTGAAGGAAACTCAGTTATAAAAACCCACCGTGAGGACGCGGAAGGAGCGTTGCTATGAGAGAAACCCACCCGAGTTTGGGGACGGAGGGCGCTGGTGGGAAGAGCCTCAAAACTTTACAGTACAAAGAAATATACAATAAAAACCGAAAAAGGAACAGCTCCCCCCTTCCCCCCCCCCCCCCCCCCCCCGGGTTTCCAAGAGCAGAGAACGGCGCTCGGTCCCCCCCCCCGGGCCGGGTGCCCCCCTCTCCTCCGGCCCTGCCCGCCCGGGACGCCTTCGGGGGCCGCGGTTGGGGGGTGGAAGGAGGGGGGCGAAGTGAAGGGAGAGAGAACTGAAACTTCACGTGTGTCGGCCACAAAAAGCCTGATCCAGTAATTAAAGCACATCTCGCCTCCCTCCCCATGGCTCCTTCCAGCACTGCCTTTGCCAAAGCAGCACGTTCGGGTCCTTCCTTCGGAGCCTTGTAGTGATTCAGAACAGAGGGAATAAGCAAAATGATCATAAATTTCCTAATTAGAGATTTCGCACCAAGACAAAAAGGTGTTAATGAGTTTAATTCCAGCGCCTGTCATTGTCCCTTTTTTCACACCACTTATTTACTAATGGCCCAGAGGGCTGCTCCCGTCTCTCCTTTGTTAAGATTTTAATTTGCCTCCTTTTCTGCCTTTGATGTAAAATTGTGACCTACAACTCTTTGAAGTCCCTTATTAGGAGGAAAATTAACTTCGCTTTTCTACTGTATCTGCCCACTGTTCGTCCAGACAAACGCAAAGAGCTCCTTCCAGACTCCGGACAGCGGGAGAACGTTCAGGGTACCTTTGGAAATGCTTATTTTTTAAACTGTTCTTTCTTAAACGGAGGGCACTTTTAAAGCTGTATTGGACGATGAGACCGCTGGTAGAGCCGGGGAGGGGGCGAGGTGGGAATATCTTCATAAAGAGCCCCAAACGGGCAGCGCAGGGCTGTACATCTGGAAAGCTGAAAGCGCCGGGGGGGGGGGGGGGAGGTGGAAGGGGGGGTAGGGGGGGACAGGGGGAGCCTTTATTATTAAACGTCACAACTTCTGCCGTCCCTCCCGTGTGCCACTCGTGGCCGACACCCGGCATTGAGAAGGGAGGGGGGGGGGTCCGGGAGAAATTATATCTAAATCTGTCTCTATATAATTAGAATGCCATGAGGCAGGGTTAAACCTCTGTAAAACACACAACTGATTGGCGATTGCTAAAACGAGATTGGAAAGCAACTCAAATAAAAGAGCGCGACGTCAGTAAACAGATTTAGAAAAAAAAAAAAAAAAAAAGAAAGAAAAAAAAAAGAAAGAAAGAAAGAAGGAGCCGGTGACAAACCCGGCGAGAGCAGCTCCGGGCAGAGAGAGAGAGAGGCAGAGGGAGAGAGAGAGAGAGAGAGACTTAAAAGAAATAGGAGGGGCTTGCGGGAGACTAGAAATGTCAATCAGAGCCCGGAGTCCCAATAATCTCAGGCAATCTGTTAGGACCTGACCTGGGTCCACTCAGATCAATAGGAAAAGTGCGAGAAGAAAGCAGCGCGCGGCGCGCAGCGCGGCCGCAGCCAGGCGGGAGCCGCGGCCTCCGAGCTCCGCTCCCGATGCGGCCCGGAGCCGGCGGCGGGCGCTGAGCGCTGAGCTCTGCCGGCGGCCCCGCGGCCAGCCCCGCCGCTCGCTGCCCTTTCTCTCCCTTCTTCCCTTCTGCCCCCCCCCTCCCTACCCTTCCCCCCTCCCCACCCCCACCCCCCCGCACCATGTCGTTCCCGCAGCTGGGCTACCAGTACATCAGGCCGCTGTACCCCGCCGAGCGCCCGGGCAGCGGCGGCTCCCGAGGCGGCGCGGAGCTGGCCCCGTCCGGGACCCTTTCCAACGTGCTCTCCTCCATGTACGGCGCGCCCTACGCCGCCGCCGCCGCCGCTCAGGGCTACGGAGCCTTCCTGCCCTACGCCGCCGAACTGCCCATCTTCCCGCAGCTGGTAAGAGTTCCCCCCGGGGCCGGGGCGGGGGGGGGCCGGGAGCGGGGCGCTTTGTTCCCCGGGCCCGGCCCGGCGCGGTCGGACGGTGCGGGAGCGGAGCGCGGCGCGGGGCCCCGGCGCGCCCGTACCGAGCGGCGCGCCCGGAGGTTCCGCGGCGGCGGTGCGAAGGAGCGGGTCGGGCCGATCCGGGGCCGTTCGGACCCCGCGCCGCCTCAGCCCCGCTGCCCCTTCCCTCTCGCTGCAGGGCGCGCAGTACGAGCTGAAGGAGAGCCCCGGGGTGCAGCACGCCGCCTTCCCGCACCACCACCCCGCTTTCTACCCCTACGGGCAGTACCAGTTCGGGGACCCGTCGCGGCCCAAGAACGCCACCCGCGAGAGCACCAGCACGCTCAAGGCCTGGCTTAACGAGCACCGCAAGAACCCGTACCCCACTAAGGGCGAGAAGATCATGCTGGCCATCATCACCAAGATGACCCTCACCCAGGTCTCCACCTGGTTCGCCAACGCGCGGCGGCGGCTCAAGAAGGAGAACAAGATGACCTGGGCCCCCCGCAGCAGGACGGACGAGGAGGGCAACTCCTACGGCAGCGACCACGAGGGGGAAGAGGACAAGAGGGAGGACGAGGAGGAGATCGAC
This sequence comes from Excalfactoria chinensis, assembly GCF_039878825.1. Taxonomy (NCBI): domain Eukaryota; kingdom Metazoa; phylum Chordata; class Aves; order Galliformes; family Phasianidae; genus Excalfactoria; species Excalfactoria chinensis. Next base: position 14,589,834 of record NC_092835.1, on the reverse strand, counting down.
CTGGAGAACATCGACACCGAGAACATCGAGAGCGCCAAGGACGAGCTGGAGGACGAGCTGCAGGACGCGGACCTGCTGCACTCCGACTCCAAGACGGACTCGGAGGGTTCCGAGGGCTTCGAGGACCTGCCCGGCTCCGAGGAGCGCTACCTCGGCCCGGCCGCCGCAGCCGCCGCGGAGCCGCTCCGCCTCCGCCACCACCACCTCCGTCACCACCGCCACCACCGTCGCCCGCCCTGCGACTTGCCCTCCGCCGGCCCCGAGCCTCCGCCGTCCGCCCCGCCGCCGCCGCCGCCGCCGCCGCCGCACCTCTCGCCCCCCTCCTCCGCCTCCTCTTCGGCCGCCTCCTCCCCGACGGACGCCGCTTCGGCCGGCACCGTGCCGAAGCCCAAGATCTGGTCGCTGGCCGAAACGGCCACCAGCCCGGACAACCCCCGCAAGTCTCCCGGCTCCCCGCCGGCGGCCGCCCCCCAGCCGCTGCCGCTGCCCCCCCCGCCGCCCCACAGACTCGTCTCCTCCTGCCCGCTGGGCAAGTTCCCCAACTGGACCAACCGCGCCTTCCCGGCCGCCTCCCCGCACCACCACGCGGCCCCGCACCCGCTGGCCTTACTGAACACTCCGCACCTGCTGGGGCTGGGGGCCACCCCCGCCGCCGCCGCCGCCGCCTTCCCGCGGCCCGCAGAGCAGGCGCCGAGCGCGGAGCCCCCCGGAGCAGGTGACCGCTGAGGGACGCGCGGGGCGGGCGGGCGCTGCGCTCGGCTTCGCGGCGGCCGTCGGGCGCAGGTGGCGGCGGCGGGCAGGCCGTGCGCGGGGATTGCGCGGGGATTGCGCGGAGGGACGCGGAGCCGGGGCAGGCCCGGCCGTGCGGGCGGCTCTCGGCTTTTCCCCGTTTGGTTCTTTTTTACCCCCTCGAGACGGCGGGGCCGCCGTCGTTTTTGTCGCGCGAGCAAATCGGCGAGGAGGGATCTCGAGTCGAGCGGCTGAATTCAGGGATGGGGCCAACACGTCGGGGGCTATAAAGGAACGCTCTGTTTTTCTTCTCTTTTTAGATCGATCTAGTGCCTTGGAAGTAGAGAAAAAGTTAATAAAGACAGCTTTCCAGCCAGTGCAGAGGCGGTAAGAGACTGCTCCGGCGGTGCGCGGCCGCTCCGTGCGGCGCTTCCCTCGGCGGGGCCGCTCCGTGCGGGCTGCGCCGCGGTCGGGACCGGAGGGCAGCGGCGGGCAGAGCGAGGCCGGGGAGGGAATGCGGGGGGCAGCGCGGGGCTTTGCTGGGAGCGGCCCGAACGGCCCCGCTGTAGCCGAGTGGCCGCAGCCTCTCGCTGTGCCGCCCCTACAACTTGTTGTGTTTCGAAATGATTTCCAAATACCACCGACAAAAATAGCGCTTACTTCTAACAGCAGAGCCCACGGCGGCCCAGCCCGAGCTGAAGCCAATTAAATCTATTTTTTTGTGTGTGTGTATGTGTGTCGTTTTTGTTTTTCCAGGCCCCAGAACCAGCTCGATGCCGCCATGGTTCTATCGGCGCTGTCATCGTCTTAGTTCATTTTTTTTTTTTATCGTTGTTGTAATGATTGTAAAAAGAAAAATCTCTGTATAGTTACGACGTTACGCATGTCCGTATGGGGAAACTAAAAAGAAAAAGGAAAAAAAAAAAAACAAAACGAATAATAATAATAATAATACAGCCCCGCTTCTGTGCTCCCCCCGGGTACCGGGCCGTGCGGTTGGTTGGTGGAAGTCCCGTGAGCGTCCGTTCGGTGTCTCGGTCTTTATTATTATTATTTTTTTTTTTTTCCCGGTTGTTTTGTTTGGTTTTGTACATACCGTCAAACCTGTACATACGTGTGAACCAAATTGTACGAGAAAGTTATCTATTTTTGGCTAATAAAGACACGGTTGCCACTTTGCCTACAGCCGCCTCTCGGCTCCGCGGTCGCTGCTTGCGGGGCCGGGCGGCTAAGGGAGCGCCGGGGCGGGTTGAGAGCGGGGCACGGCCGGCTGTCCCTGGAGCCGCAGCGCCCCCTGGCGGCGGCCGCGCGGGGGAGGCGGAGGGCGCTGCGGGGCGCTCGGAGAGGGGGATCGGGCCGGCCGTGCCCCGCAGGGAACCCCGCGCTGCGTTCGGCCCCCGCGCCCCGTCCCGCAGTGAACCCCACGGCCCCGGGGTCGCTGCGTGACGGAGAGGCGGGGGGTGGGGTAGGGGGGGGTGCGCGGGGCTCGGCCGGAGCTGGGATGAAGTTAAAGTACAAACAGAAGCACATAGCTGACATGCTTCAAGTTGAGACAGTTGGAGATATGCAAATGTGCGGGGCTGCGCGGTATTGACATTTTGAGGCCACAGTGATCGGAATGTATTATTTATAGGAGCGGGTTGCGCTAGGCCCATAAACTGCATCTTACGTCTTCGGCGTCAGTAGGCAGCAATACTAGAGTGTGTGTGTGCTCACACCTATATCCGTACGTGTGTGTGCGTATCGCGTGTCCCGCAGCCCCGTCCCCATGCAGGCCGCGTGCCCCAGTGAGGCCCTCGGTCCCATTCCCCCCACGTCCCCTTCTCACATACGTTCTCTCCGGCCCTGGAAACGCGTCTGCCTCCTCGCAGTGCTGTCCCTCTGCCAGGAACCGTTCCCTTCCTGCGCTCCGACAGCTCCTGAAACGAGGGGAAGCTCCGTGGGTGGGTGCCGGAGAGCGGATTGTTTCTCATGTAAATGTTACCCTGTCTCTCTGCACTTTGTATCTTTGCTTTCCCCTTTGCCAGTTCTTGCTGAGGGAAAAAGAAAAGGGGAAAAAAAAAAAAGATTAATGGCATGTAAAACGGGAGGGCTGGGGGTGAGAGCTACAGGCAGATTTCCACATCCCCTTCCTCTGGGCGTCCCGGTTGCTTTTCCATTGAAACTTTCACCCAGTGGTCAGACAGACGCTTAAAAGGGGGGTGGAAGAAAATAATGAGAGGGAAAATGAGTGCCCCCCCCCCCCCCCCCCGACCCGCCCGGCATCGCAGCATCCCCCGCTGACGGGTTGCTGGTGCTGAGCTCGGCCGTAGCGCTGTGACAGCCGCCAGCAGCTCCCGGCAGTGGGAGTGCGGCTCCCCGGGGAAAACAGCAGCCGTGGTGGAGCTCGTGGGGTTCCCCGAGTGGAGAAAATTCCCATTCATTTGGTGAGGGAACACTCTGCGCTCTGTGTATCAGCGCAGCACTAAAAACCCCGCTCGTGTTTTTTTTTTAGCGATCACTCGCGCAGCCTGACGGCCTCCCGCAGCCCCAGCCCGGCCCGCGACAGCTCGGAGAGGCCTCTCCTCCTCCCTCCTCGCTGCTGGCTGCTCTTTTCCTGTCTAATCAATTATCTCCCTAGCTAGTCCTTCTCAAAGGTGAGAGCTCATTATGCATATTCATAAATCACGGCTCCCAGCCCTGACACTGATTGATGTAATCATCTCCTGCCCGCGCCTTCCTGCGCCCGAGGAGCGCGGTGCGGAGCGGTGGGACGGGGCTGGGGCTGGCGGCCGTGCGGGGCCGAGCGGGCAGCGTGGGGCAGGGCAGGAGGCAGCCCCGTGCCGAGAGGTGCCCCGCGCAGCCGGTTCTGTGCAGGAGAAACGGAAACGATGAGGAAAAGGCCCCCGACACACGCGTAGTTTTTACAGCCAAGAATCGGAACGGGCATGAAAATAACCCCCCGGATCCGACGCGTCAGCGCACGCACTTGCTTTCATTTTCCTCGGGAAGTTAAAGCTGGGAAGGGGTATTTATTCTGGTAGGGATCTGATGACGAGCATTTCGATATTCGATACAGTAAATGGCTTTAGCATTATACCCAACTGCTCCCGGTAGCTACGTTTTAGAAACTGAAAGAAAAAAGTTGCAAATGACGAAAGTTCCTGCTGAGAGGAGCTGGAGAACAGAAGGGCTCCCAGCCCACGGCTCTCGGATAGGGACGTGCATCACTGTGGTTTGGTTCCCAAGCGTGCTCCAGCACGGAGCCTTCAGAGGCTGCTCAGACTGTGTGCTTTACCTGCACTGTTCACACTTGGACTTTTAAAACAACTCTTTTTATCGCTTTGATCAGAACTATCAGTGTAATACAAAAACTATCAGAGTAATACAAAAATATATGCCCTGAAAATCATAACAAGATACAAATCAAAGGGAGTCCTAATCAAATACTTTTGAGAGCGTTATCTTCCTTGTTAACAAATGGTAATAAGAAAATTAAGGCTTATAGCTTGCTTGCATTTTATCTAAGAGAACCAATAAAGATATCAGATGCTCTTTGTTTTATATGTTTGAATGTAAAGCAGTATAATGAAGAACACGCACCTTCTCAGGGTTCATTTGCTTTACAGATATTAACCCTTTGCAATGCTGGTGGATTTCTGAATCTGAAGAGTGAGGAGGAGGCTGTGCTGCTCCCCCACCTTTTTGGGGGTAACTGGCTGCACTCGGGACAACGTCTTTTTTTATTCAGTGCTGAAATTGGAACAAAGCAACAATGGCTGCTTGCTGACTATGCATGTCCAACAGGCCTCTTTTCCATTCAGCAAATGGAAGATATTAAACAACATTTTGCTTAAAGGTACACCGAGGCCATTTCCATTAGGACATGGTGTCATTCATTTATTCACATGTTAAGTGGATGTCCTTGTGGCTAATGAGTAATAATCAACAGTGACTCCACTTTATTCCTTTGCTCCCAGCAATGTTAAATACTCTGATGGAGTCTCTTTGCTGACACACTAGAGAATATGGTTAAAAAGTGCTAAAGGACATTTTCAGCATAGAGCAGCCACACACACGCGTGCTGGAAAGAGCACTTTTATTACAGTCTGTTCTGTTCGGCTTTGTTCCTGGTTGAGGCACGGCACATGGAAAGCGCTGCTGTTTATCTGAAGGCAGTTTTTGTGCCTTAAGACCCAGAGCTCTCACAGCTCGGGAGTCGTTGGGTTATTGAGGGGAGATGAGCTCTTGGCCACCTGGTTTATAAAAAATACAACAGCCCACTCCTCCCTTCTGTGGAGGGTTTGCTGGGGGAGTGATATGGGACAAAACCTTCCCATCCAAAAAATCCTGTTGGACGTTTATTCTATAAAATAAAGAAACTCTCCCACCAGCTAATTAATCCGTTTGATTACATCAACCCCGGCAGCTAAGGAGGTTAATAAACTATATTCATATCTATTTTCTTTTCCTTCGTGCTATTGCTTACTCTGGAGTCTGCAGCTTGGTTGTCTCCCGTGTCAATTCCCAAGTTTGAAAGGTATAAATGAATCATTCTTGGTCACGATTAAGCTTAAGTTAGAAATAAAATATGTCAATCAATCCGGTTGGAAATGTTCCCGCTGTCTAAGTTGGTTATGCAAAACACTCTAAGGTGTGTAGGCATGCTCAATTAGGTCAAGGGATCTGATGGCACTCCTACCCGTAAATGTGTGTCACTTGGATTCCTCATTATTTTTAGCAGTGGTGAAAATGCATGTCAGTAGGCCAGCTAGCCAGGCTGGAATAAAATTACTTGCTGGGTACGTGTGAAACTGAGGTTTTAATACATTCATATTATACCTGTTTTCAAGCAAAACAGTAGAAGGAAGATATGTCTCTCTCTCTCTGCCTAGAAAATACATGACTCACTCTATTGAATTTCTCAGCAATCATTAGTATAACTCACACCGGGCTATGGGATACTCAAGATACCTTAGCAGCGAAATTTAAGTGTCTAAAAACATGGATGTAATGTGAAATTAGATACAAGGAGTAAAACATCAATTTGCTCTATTACAGTCTAACTAGCTTCCAAGAGAAGCAAAAGCTTCACTGAGAGGTTAGACCATCCCTCTTCCAAAATAATGTAATGAAAATGGACATTCAAGATGGCCATTGAACAGCAGCCTTCGTGCCCGAGTTCTCGGATGGAGACTTTTGCAAGTGATTCCCAGAGAAGACAGTGCCAGAAATGTACACCTGATAGACAGCTTCCCTCCTGCATACTCAGTCAAAGCCTAAAGCTAACAGAAATGTCTTCATACAATTGCAGAAAAAATAAAAACTAAAATCCAGGGTAAGCAAATGCCAGTGCTCATACCTTCCCTTCAGTGCAGCCACTGAGATTACCTGAGTGGCTCAAGGAGGGGGTTAGACCTCTGCTTTTACACCTCCTGTGCTGGCACTGAGGCACCTGTGCACAAGGAATGGGGAGAGAAAGCAGCTGGGAAGCACGCCATGCTCCGGCCTACTTCTGGTGTGCAAAAAATAAACAAAATGAGGGAAACTGGCAAAGAAAAATGTCACTCCCAAGAGCCAGAGGCAGAACTGGTACTACAGGTAAGGCCGGTGTTTGTTACGTGGGGCTCTTAAAGGTGGTTTTAAGGATGGCGGTGTCCCTTTAAGGACAGCAGCATGCAGTTAATATTTTCTTTACTGCCAATGAAATGCAATTAAATCCCATGAATTAATATATTCACGTCAGGAAGAATTCCCATTCTTTTCTTAGGATATCAAAATGGAGCCATCATCAGTCAGTTAGTTAAATAGGAGAATCTGGAGAGTAAGTAAATGGAAGAGCTTTCAAACGCGGGGCTAAAAATGCCCAATGAATGTGTAGGGGGCTTCAATAAAAAGATTTTGACTTGTGTTTTCACCCCTTTCCCACTTTGCTCATTGTTTACTGACACTGCTATGGACACAGCATTCAGGCGCTGCCTGCCCGAGCCCTGGGATGTAAAAATGTCATCTCTATTGTGCTGCTGGGCCGGCTTTGATGCCGCCGCCGCCCTTTGTGCGCTCCTCTAAATCCCTTTATAAGGCTGTCCTGATTGTCCGCGCCGCACATCGCCACAAAAGCTCGTCTTATTGAGAAAGTAAAAAAGTCAGAGAGGGGCCGAATGACGGCGAATTAGGCCTTTGCTGTAAAAGGCCCACTGTTTGTCTGCACTTCTCGCCGTGCAATCGCAAAGTTTGGGCCACGGCCGCAGCAGCAAAGCCAGGGCTTGTGTTGAAAAGCCGTCCCACTGGGATACGTCCTTCTAATGTTCCATCTAGAACTGCCAGTGTTGTTTTTGTAAAGAGTGGGTGCTACGGAGGGGAAGAGTTAAGTCCTAGAAGTGCTCCTGGAGTGTATTTTCCCATTTCTGAAGGAGGACTCGTGTGCATTTCATTTGAGGAGCTGAGACGGAGTGCACGCAGATTCAAGCAGTGCTGCAAAAAGTGCCCGTCGTTTCCCAGAGCAAACCCAATATAAATACAGCCCTGTCCCCACGGGACCGTGTGTCTTCGGGACGGGAACCCGAGCTGCGGACTCGCACTGCTGCTCTGGCAGTTGTTCTCCTGCCTAATGCTATTCTGATTTGTCCTGAATGTTAGTGGGCAGGAAGCAGACAAAGGCTGGATAAGGTCTTATTCTTTCGGAGTGGACTATCGGCATGGGAGGACGGTGATTTCATGGCTTTTGTTGCAGAGGTTAGGGACCGAATTCTCTCACTGAATTAGAATGGTAACAAGTGGGACCGGGGATCTCTGGGGCTTTTGTAGTGCACTCATCTGAGAGATTGCGCTTTTCTCAGCCCTTCAGATTTATTTTGCCAAAGTTACAGGGCAATTATGGAAATGCGCCCTTTGAAGCTCGGCCGATTTCTCTTTATTTTCTCTCCCCCCCCCCAACCCACCCCAGCAAAGCCAAGCTTCCCTCGCCTCCTTTCTTCAGCCTAGCAGCCTGCAGTGACGCTGGGGTTTTGAGTGGCGACTCTGCTAAGCTTTGGAACAACAAGAAAAAACTTCTAATAAATATATGCTAAAAATCAGACTTTGAAGCTTTTTTTGGGAAGGAAGTGCAAAATAACAGGGAGGTAACGACCTCCTAGGAAAGGCTCTGTGTATGTGGCGTGCTGGAAGATCCATGCTATGAAAAGAGCCTCAGTGTGGCATTCAGCCAGGCCGCTGCCCACTGCACTGCACTGTGCGGGTCTCAGCTGCACCTCGCACTGCGGTGAGGGGCCCAGGGCAAACAGTGCTGTGCTTTCTCACCCTCCTACACTACTTATCAGCACAGTTTGGAATCTTTGTGCTGTCTGTGAGCTAATATGACCTACTTTTGATTTTACTTCTGTCCTACCCCTAAAGAAATGCATCCAAAACAAGATGGTCAGACCTGGAACTATGCAGTCTCTGACTAGGACTGCTTTTGCCCCAAAACTCAGTTTTGCACCTCTGTTCAGCCCTTATTTTGTTTCTCTATCTGTAGCAGGCTGCCTTGCTTCTGTGGGGTACACTGAGGCTTTTCTGGGCCATTCAACAAATGCTACGGGCTACACTCAGACTTGAAGTGAGTAGGAGATAACTATTGGTCTTCTTGAAACTGACATACACAGGACCCAGACCCAACCTGAAATGTAGACCCTTCTATCAGCAACAAAACATAGTAAGAACTGCAATATTCCTTGTCTGTGTTCTGTAGCTGCACTGCAGATATCCTTTGTGCTCTCTACAGAGCTTATGAGGGATCTTAGGACCTTCAGCAGCACGGAATACAAGAACCTGGTGTTCTCAATGGATTTTTCATGACTGGTGCAGGAGATTAAGTGTTGCATCTGTGGCATTCAGCACTTGTATAGAGGCCCCAGCAAACACATTTTAAGGGAACTGAGCTCAGCAGAGTTTCCATAGGCACCATGGGAAGAGAACTAGTGTTTATCCACTCCACCTTCACGTCACTTTCCTCCCCTAGTTGGCTTTCACACATGCATGCTTCTTTCCCAATCTCACACAGATTCTCATGGCTCCATCCTATTCCTCTGCACTTCCCCTCAATCTGGGATCACTGATTTTTCTTGTTTTTTTGAAACTCACCCCATAGCTGGGAGCTACAAGGTCAGGCAAGAACCAACACCAGTGAGATCTGCCAGAACTGGGCCCATCACTGAAAAGTCCTCCAGGAGCTTTGGGGGACTCTCATTTCAAAGAGCAGCTGGGCACTATGTCACACTCTCATTTTGTTAGCAGGAAGGAGAGGAGAACATGGGGGATACAGATCTAGGTTCATACTTGGGTACAAAAACTTCTGATGAGTTCATGTTCTGATATTCTCCTCTATTCCAAGAATCTTCCTAATCTGACAAAAGTTAAAATCCAGGAAAGGAAAAGCAAGCCTGCTAGTAGTATCAAGGAAACTCCTGTTCTAGGATCAGGAGTTTCCTTATCTGAAAAACATCAGATTCCTACTGACAAGCAGATGCCTTCAGCCTACCACCAGGTACCGCAAGGTGAGTGGAACTCTCTGCTCTCAGCACAGAACCATTTCAGATACCCATGTTTCAGCTCATACTATAAATAATTGCCATGCACAGCTCCCCTGACATGGTATGACAGTGTGGGGTCCTCAGGGAGCCTGGCTTTCTACTGGTTTAGGCTTGTACTCCAGTAATTAAAAAGACTTTGAATCTGACCTGCTAACACCATTTCCAAGTGCAGGGTTCACCAGCTTCTCCTCCCACTGAAGCAGCTCCAGCCATGTGGGTTTGGGGGCCCATTGCAGTGATCTGGCCTTCAAGCTGAGATGTATGTCACATTGCCAAGGTCTGGACCTGCAAGTAAATGTCACAAATTTTAAATACATATTTTTGTAAGCCACTTTTGAAGATTGCAAAGAAAACGTGTTTCCATTTTTGGCACAGTCAAAAATGAGCCCAGGAATGCAAATCTTCTCAGTGTACTCAGGTTGAAGCTCATCAATAAACAGGGCAGCCATCAACCTGTGAGGTTGATGTGAGGTCTTCCAGATGCCTGGTCTTACAAGGAATAATTTTGGCTCATCTGAGCTGAATTTTAACCCCCGACTCTCATATTTACTCTACAGTGAAAGCAGAACAGGTCAGTGCTGTGAGTGTGCTGAAGCTTTGGATATAGAGGGATGGGCATTGCAAACCACAATTATAAACTCATTTATGGTACAAAAGATGGTATCTCTCTGCTACTTCTACAAACAGACTCTGGATGTGGGTCAGTGGGAACTGTGTGCCTCCTAAGACTATGACCTGGTTATCTCCTAACCCTGAGCAATTAATCACCAGTACCTAATAGGAAGTAGCAGCACACTATAACTTCCCTCAACATGAAACCCCTTGTGCAGAACACCCATCAAATACCAATAGCTGTTCACCCGGGCATGGGAGGAGTGCACAGAGGGTCTCCATACTCCCTCCCTGTGGGTACTGATAAGTGAGAGCAGGGACAGATCCAGAAATGCCAGGGCTGGGGATGTTCCCAATGCTTCAGTTTAAATGAGAGGAATGGCTTTGTCTCCAGTGGGCTGCGCAAAGTTGGAGTAAGGTAGTGAAGGATCAGGCCCCAGCAACTCTTTGTAGTACGGGAGCTTTGTTTTGAAGTGCAATAAAAATACAGGTGGTGGAGGAGATAATGCACCGCACCGTTCCTTTGGGACATGGGGGGAGACGCTAAAGAATTCCAAAATACGGAGTGTGGGCTTTTCCCTGCATTCATCACAGATGTTAGTTCAAGAAAACACCCAGAAGTAGCAAATATGCAAATTTGTTATGAAAGAAGAATCTACGGTACCCGCTCTGTTAAAGAATTTCTGTCAGGATATTTGATCCTCATGAGGAGTTGATCAGATTACGGGTTTAATTTGTGCATTCAGTTTAAAGAAAAAGGGGCGGGGGATCCCTTTTAAACATCTTTTCTTTCTCCCCTGCTCCAATGCTTGTACTTGAGCTATCTCACTTCTGCTCAGATACGAGAAGTGTGTTTACAGTGTAATATAAATCTGGGCTGGAGAATACCAATTTCATATAAATTAGATGGCAGAGCACTGTTCCGCTATTTTGTTGTCTAAATTATATGGAAATTGGTCTTATGCAAGGAGTAAGTCCTCACAGAACAGGGCCCTTAGGCTTTTGGTTTAATTATCATAAGCTTCCATTTAATTAAACTTATTAAATGGTTTGGTGTAAGAGCAGACTATCATTTTGCAGAAGCTTTCTGGAAGAGAAAACTATTTGTGCCCGAGCTGCTTGGGAAGGAAGTAGGACTTCCCTTCAGAGCTGCTTCCTGGAGCACAGGGCTGAGCTCTGCCCATGCCATATTGCCCCAAAAGCCACCCAACAAGCCCTTCCTCACTTTCGGATCTGCTCAATAAAACACTGGGCATTGTATGCTGTTGTGCCAGCACTGGCAGGTTGGACCTGGTGCCACAGGACATCTCCCCCGGCCATGGGTTTGCTCCCCATAACGTGTGCATGCACCAGCATATTGTTTCATCCAGACTATGCTGGGTGTATGCAGCCACTGTCCATCGTATCCATCCATTTAAACAGGAGAGACCTCATCTGAGACACAGATGGAACAAAAATCCTCGTTCTGATGAATTTGATTCTCAGTGATGTCCTACAGAACCTGAGCTTGCTTTATTCAGCCAAGACTACAGTACACTCACTGACTGACTTTGCTGGCTTCTGGAATAAACATGGAATAAACACCTCTTATTTTCTTCTGCAACATATAAAACATTCTCTGAATTGACCAAAACAAAAACCCAAACCTATTGATAATGTCCATGTAAATGGAATGGTGAGTAACGGTGTCATATTCCACCACTCGTAGTACACTGTACTGACTCCTTTAGAAAAGGATAATTAGAAGAATAATCAGCCGAACACATGAAATTGAGATGCTTCTTCAGGGACATGTGAGAAGCTGATTAATAAGAGGAAGGAGGGCCACTGTGTGTCAGGGACCTAATAAAAATATTTAAGGACAAATAGGTAGAAAAAGAAAGTACACATTACTAATGTTGATAGAAAGCCTTAACCGCCTAATGAATTTCAGAAATTGGTTGAGAATAGTTAATCTGTGTGATAACATGACCCTCAGGGTTAGTTAGATCTGTGGATTCTTATCCCCCCTGGGGACTTTGCAAGTTTCCAGAGATTCACACCAAATTCTTACAAGGAAAAGGCATTCACAGATGGGAGATTTCATGCAGGTTTCGCTTTTGAATGCTCACGTTACACAAAACCCAATATACTGAGATAATAGAGAGAGCGAAGCTCGGCGCTAGCCACACTGTTAATTAAAATTTTCACTTTCTAACAAACAATCACACACATTTGGATTTATTATGGGATCACATATAACTCTAGATGAAAGGAAGCGTTTTACCATAACAATAGTTGATTCTTAGTTGCTTCTCTATGCTAATTTAATCTCTATATATGCTGAAAAGCAAATGTATCATCTGGTATTTTCTTCATTGGATCGGGCATTTCTTACACACCCTTCACAGGAATTTCATGGGAAAAACACAGGAAAAAAGCCTCCTCACTTTTATAGACCGGAGCCAGTGTGTAGTAATTGCTGTCTCATCAGTGACTTAGGAATCCTGCCAGCACAATATTTCAGAGAGAGCTCCAAGGAAGATGCAGTACTGTGAGATGCCATGACCTGAGGAGTGGGCAGGACCCTCTTCCAGGGCAGTGGTTGCTGGGAACTCAACTGCCCCAGCAATGGTCAGCTGGAGGTGCCACTTCACAGTTGTTGCTCGTTGATGACGCCCCATCTCTGTGCGAAGCCAAGAGGGAAATTCCCCCACAGATGGCAGTTCTTACACCCCCTCACAAGTCTACTACTAGACTGGGATTTCCAAAGGAATTCAGGGCAGTGAGACACCCAAATCCCACCAAAATCTCCTTTGAAAAATCTCAGCTGGAGCTGTTAGTGACAAGTTGCAGCAGCAGCCTTCTCCTTTGAAGAATGGCACGGATTTTGTTCTTAATATGGATGTAAAGGTGCAGAAGGGGGCAAAAAAGAAAAGAGTCTGAACCCACAGAGCTGGCAGTGCCATGGGCTGGTGTCTGGATTTGTCTGCAGTGAACAATGCTGTATCTAATATCCAATAAGCAATGCTAAACCTCAGTTTCCAAGTCACCTACAGCAACCATTGGAAGCAAAGACTGAAAAGAGGTGTGCGCCCTCATTTGTATGTTGGGTCTATAGCTTGTGAGCTGCACTCATGCCCACCTTGTGCTTCTCCCAAAGTGTAGCCCAGGACTTGTGCTCCTGCACAGTGACTATCACAGGTTTTAGAAGAGGTAAGTGAGACCAGAGAGTGAGGATACCCAAAATAAAAAGCAGATACACATTTTGTGTGTGTATCTGCCTGCACACCTCCACCTCACCCTCAGAAAAAGGCAAGGTTTGTTTGTAACAGTGACATTAATATAAATGGTGTTGAAGGTATACTTTTCAGCTGATATTGCAAAAATGAATGCTCACCACATACTTGTGCATAGGAGGTCCTGCTGAAAATACTTATATATAATTTAACAAAAAAGAAGCTTTTGTACTAAGAAATTATGGCTTAAAGCTTTCTTATTTGGGAACATTCCAGCCTCTGTGCTCATATCCCAGTTATTACAGTAAAGACTTCCAAATGGGAGATATTTTAGAAGAAAACAGTACCAGAGTGATAAGGGTACCATGCTTATTTTTCTTCAAGCAATGGTATGCTTTTAGTTTGAGAAGGAATTTTAAAAGGTTCTAGACGAGATGGTACAAATCAAACATATTCTTATAATATTTATATAAAATACGTCAAGAAAAGGGAATAAGCGGGGCTATTAAAAACACTGCCTGACAAACAGAACAATAGTGGGGCCAGAATGCATCTTACTGATCATAGCTGTATTGAGCTAAAGATGTATGAATAGGCCTTCAGCATGGGACTATAACGACAAAAACCCTTCAAAAGACTTTAGAAACGAGCCTTTTGGTAAATATGAACAACATCCCTTTTGCTTTTCCATTTAACTGCTATGAAACATGGCTTTTATGGGAAGACGTGCACCTGGAAGTACTGTATGGACTGCTACTGCTAGAAAGATGTGCACCGCTCAAACCAAGGTGATGTCTCTCAGCTCTGAAATTAGTGTTTGCTGCTATTTTTTCCTTTAGTGGTATTAGCATATAGATAACATTAACAGAAAGAAAATTTATTAGCAATGACAGAAAGGCAAGGCAGATTGGTGAGTGAGATCCAAGGGTATGAGGGGAAAGATCAAAAAACATCACAGAGCCTATCATCAGCCTGTGCCTGGATACCTACAAGAGAAAGTGAGGCTTCAAAAAGATGAGAAGGAAGCCGATGATGGGGTGACAGAAGCAGCTCCTCTCCAGGACAATGACAGAACAGTAATTATAGACAACGATGACATGTGATGGAGAGCTTTACTCTACAACTTTACAGGGTAGGATCTAGGCAAAACACATGTATCGGCATACTCTATGATGTGAGAGATAGGGAATGAAAGGAGAAGTGAAGCACATCCTCTGCCACAGCAACTTCATCGTTCTCACCATGTCATCAATGAAGAGAACCTACAGCAAGAAGAGCAAAGGGATGTGTCCCTCCACAAAGGCAAGTGGGACATGCCAAACTTGAACACGTGGGCAGCCCAGGTGAAAGCCTCCGGTGGGTGCTGTCGGCAGTGCTCCCAAGGGGCAGCACCCATGGATTTATTTCAGTTTGTGATGCATACGTTTGCAGTGCTTCCTACAGGCTGATGAGATCACAAGCCTGGCTGGGTGTGAGAACAATGAAGCTGAGAGCCTGTCTCAAACCATATGGCCACAAGCAGAGGTTGTTTTCATTTTATTCAAAGCGGAAGTGAGACAAAATAAAGAGATTCCATATTTCACTTGCAGTAAAACACCAGAAAATGTACCACTTAAAATGCAGTTTCAGTAAACAGCAGTATGCTTCCAAGACTTGCACTCTTTTAGTCCAAGGAATGAGCTACTAATTACACAGATGTCATAATTTAAACTGCTCTCTCCAGTCAAGTCTTACCGGCGGCAACCAAGCCACTGCAAAACTGTTTGGTGTTATTATTCCATTTGGCTCCCCTACAATCTCTTTTACCTATGCTACATTGTCCAGAATAATTGCTGCTATGACCCTCCCAGAAATGTGGCACGTTGTCTGCTGCTGCACCGCAGGTGGCACTGAGAACAGGGCTCCACGTGAGAGCAGGAGCAGTATCTGAGATCCCCACTGCCAGTTCTGCACAGCTCACCCTCAGCGCTGTCAGGGGCTGCAAAAACAAATGCAGAGCTTCATCCTGCTTGCATGCACACATGCGTGCTCTCTCTTTCACACACAGATACTATGAGGACTAATAAAAGATCAAAAACAAATGAATGAGGTAAATTAATGAAAATGAAGTGGAAGACTGTAATCACACCCAACCATGCCAAAACAAGAAAACAAAACAAAAAACACCCCAAAACTCAGAACAAATTAGCATGTAATACACTGCTTCAGACAGATGTTCAAATAGGAACAAAAGGAAATAAGTAGGAAAACCATACAATGCTGGCTTGAGAACTTTCAGGAACATGAAAAAAAAATCACATGAAGGATAATTTCCCATTTAGCCTGCAGCGGGAATAAGGCTGGATTCTGCTCTCTTTAAGATCCTCCTCCCATCGCCTTCAACACAACCAGGGTCAGCTGAGCATCACATTTCCCCACCTTGCAAGGCTCAGGGCTCGGCTCCCACAGCAGCCCTCTTTCTGCCTCTTGTAACCATTACTACCCATAGTTTTTCACTGTGACGTGCTCAGCTTTTTGAGCATGTGAGTTCAGCTGTGCTCACAACCAGCTGAGGCACGTGAGCTGTGGCGTGCAGCTTTCAGGGATGGCACCTCTGCTCCCAAAGCCCCCAAGCTTTCCAGTCTGCCCACATTTGCTCACTCAAATACAATGAAATCTAGCTGGAGTGCGATCAGTTGTTAAAACAAAGCGCAACACCTTCCCAGAAAACACAGTTTGGAAGATCCACAGTCTCTGTCAGCCCCAGCAAAAGGGCCATGCAAGCCTGCTGAATGTTCCTCTTTCACCCTGGCTCACCCCTTGCCCTACTCCATGGCCAGATCTCTGCTGCCTGCACACAGCCCCAGCTCTGCTGCCCTCTGCACGGCTGGCCTTGAACAGACAATCATCCTTCCTCCAGCAAATGCTTCAACAGCTGGAACTTCCCCTCAGAAACGCATCAAACAACTACCTTTTGTTGTGCCTGCTTTCTGATTGTCCCATTTCTGACGAGCTCTCTCCATGGATGACTTTATGCAATGCCTGCAATACCTTGTGGAAAGGTCACCAGCCTTTACGTGTTGATCCCCTTGAAGTTCCATGCTTGTTACACAAACCATTCTTAAAGACAAATCAATCCTTTCTTTTAATAGCAGACTGTCCTTTATCTTCCCCTTCTGCCTTAAATTCCCATGTTTTCCCATTTGGAAAGGTTTTCTCCTTAGCCCCAGAAGGGTATTTTCCACCTGGCTTCTGCTTAGTTTAAGTCCTGCTCAGTTTGTTCCTCTTGCAAGGCCCCATTGCCCAGCCCTGCTGTTGAGCAGCCAGAACCATTACCCAGTCCTTGGTTCCCCAAGCCTTCTGCTCCCAATGGGGCAGGCTATCACCCAACCTCAGCTTGCTGTGAAGCTGCCAGCCTGCCTTTAGCCTGGGCTCTCAGCCATTGCAGCCTTCTCAGGAAGGGTCTGAGAGATGCCAGGAGACAATCCTGAAGCCACCACCCACCTTGCCATGCAGCAGAACCAAAACAGAGTTTTAAGCATCTGGGTTGGCGCACTGAGAGTTTCTGTGACACCACTGCAAACTGGTTTGTGCTTCACGCATCGAGGCAGGCAAAGAAAGTAGCCCTTGCTAAGCAGTA
Organism: Excalfactoria chinensis; assembly: GCF_039878825.1. Lineage (NCBI taxonomy): Eukaryota > Metazoa > Chordata > Aves > Galliformes > Phasianidae > Excalfactoria > Excalfactoria chinensis. Next base: position 14,573,107 of record NC_092835.1, on the reverse strand, counting down.
TATGCTGCAGCAGCAGGATTGCTTCTTGTTTCTTGTTTACAAAGTTACACATTTACTCTTGAAGTCAGCAGAGCTATCAGAGATTTGAACTTCATGTTATTAGGAAAAAACATCAGGCCATAACAATGCAGTGTGTGTCCTATTGAGTATGGCAGGCAGGACGTGGTGGTCCTGGCAGAGAAAGCTGGCACAACAGCAAACTGCAGAAGCTGCTGGTGGTTGGGTGACCCATCTGACAAGCAGTATGGTGTTACTGTATGTCACGTAATTAACTTCATCTGCCTTGTTCCCTTGTATGACTTGCACCGCTCCTTCCCATCCATGCTTCCCATACCATGAACTGGTACCTTGGCCTCTACTGCCTCTGTAGTTTTGCTTCCAGCATTTCTGCTCCGTTGTGCCAAAATACAAACTCATTCAAATGAGGAAACACTTATTATTACAAGAGAAAATAGGGAACAATCAAAATATCTAATGTTTAAAGAATCGCACTTTCCCACCATTTTACCACTCCGCGCAAGGACAGCACAACACTGACGTGCTCTTGAAGTGAATATGCCTGCAGAAACTCAGCTCCTATTCTAGCAACAACAGTACAGAACACTAGCTTGGATCTGCTTAACCGAATCTTGGTAGATAGTGAGAGATGCCCTCAAATACTCTCGCATTGTATACATATTTTGCCAAGTAGTATCAGTTCTTTTGGAATAAACCAATCAACCACACACATCATATATGTGTGATACAACAACCAAGTCTGGAATTATTTTCTTTAATACACCAAAAATAATTTGTAATTGTCCCTGAAAGTCAGCAATTTGCTGATGCTGTATTAGATCATAATAGCCCTTACCAGCTGAACATACAGCCGGGCCCAAACAGCCCTGCATTTATGTTAATTAAAACCAAGCTCTTTGCAGAAGTTTGAGTCTTCGCAAACAATTTAAACTAAATGAGCACCTCTGGATCTACCTTTCTTCTTCTGCCGAGAAAGTACTTGCAGCACCGTTGTCATCAGCCAGTTATGTCTGCGATATTAGGTACATATGATGGCAATTAGAGGCAGAGCCTCCCAAAATCCTGTAGTACGCCCAGGCATCGCTGTAGCTATTTTAAGCAGATTTATACTTAGGGCATCAAAGAATGTCACGGAGAGAAGAAAATATGGTAACTGTTGCTTTAAATTATAGCTATCATTACTTCAAAAGGATATTCAATCAGAAACCACTGCAGACTAAAACTATTTATGTCTTCTGACACTAAAAGGAAAGTAGGCAGTTTCAGCCTGTCATCTCTTAATTCTTTTTTTTTTTTTTTTTTTTTTTTTTTTTTTTAAATAAAAGTAGTGTTTGGTCTGTAAGAAACAAGTTAGAAGTGCAGCAGGAACGAGTCAGAACAGGTCTCCTGCTTGTCTCTGACCTTCCCCTGCCAGTCAGCCTCATTAAGTACCGCAGGCTCACAAAGGCAGCAGAAGAGCTGAGCAGAAGGGTGCAGCGACAGCACTCCAAACGTGCCAAAGCCCTTCCTTAACAATGCACACCCCTGTCCTGGGTGCAGGGAAGAAGCACGGTTTCAGTTCAACATGTGCATTACGCAGACATAGTCATAAGGCAAAAGTGCCCCGATGAAGACTGAAGGCTGTTCTGCGCTTTCTGGAATAGTGGGGCTATTTCTAAATACTCGGATCTAGAATAATGTCCAGCAAAGCAAAGCAAACAAGTGAGCCAAATGTGTGAGGTCACTTCCCATTTGTGGCTTTTAGCTGTGTTTTGAAATGTGCTCAAATAATTCTTCAGTTTGCTGTTGAGATTGTCTTTTTCTTTCATTATTATTATTACTTTTAAAATCTAAGCTTGGTAGGATCTGTTTACAAAAAACAAGGAACCCCCTTTTACCTTTCTCTGCTCCCCTTTCCAAGCAGGCAGCACCAAGCGACCAGCAGACAGCTTGTACCGCTGACAGCTCGGTGCCAGCTCTCGCAGTGTAAGAGCAGCCCTCCCACCGATGTCTATTCTCAGCAAAATTACTGACAGTTTGGTCAGGCACAGAGTCCAGAGCAGCATTTCCCCACCAAGATTCACGTGCCTGTGGTCAGGAGTGTCAGCCCAGCACAGGGGTTTGTGCTGTATGAGCAGGAGGGAGCACAAAGACTGGCCAGCGGGAGGGAATATACTTCTTTACGTGACTGGTAATACTATGATCATACTACCAAGTACATAAAGAAAGGTGTAATGCAGAGACAAAATATAGTTCATGGAGAAGACACAGATGAAGAATAATCACATAAACAACACTGGCAACAGGAAGATGGGGACGGTGCTGGACGTCCTCATGGGGCTGCCATGCCTTCCAGAGCACTGCTGCAGCTCCAGATGCCCACAGCCACCTCAACAGGGACAGAAGCACAATGGCACTTGGGGGAGGTAGCCCCGGGATGAGCTACGTTGGAGGAGAAATGTGGCTGACATGCAGCCCTGTGTCCGCTCAGTGCAGGTAACCACCTCTTCAGTCAATTGTTTCACAGGCTGGAATGTAGCAAGAACTGATCTAATTAGCGTAGGCTGTAATTTAGGAGGGTTCATTATGTCACAGACATTATGACTCCTGGGTATTACTAAAGGACTCATTTGTAGTACTCGAAATGAATTTCTCAGAACACACATAATGTCACCCCTACGAGTGGTGTGTAGCTTTAAGACGATCTGACATATTTAAAATCTCTGACTTTGAGAAGGATTAACTTTCCAGACAGCAATAAACAAATCAGCAAATAGTACAGATTTACTTCTTGCTAGGAGAAAAAAAATGATTTAATGGCTATTTCGGGTTGAAATGGCAAGTAAACTCTGTGACAGGACTACAAAGGGAACTAATAAATCATTCCAGGGGAAATATATACAGTGATTAAACACACACACAGACTTGACAACGACTTTGCATTTCCAGGTACAATATCTGTTTACTTCATCTGAGATGGAAAAAGTTTAATGGCTCCTTCGGAGAGGTCGGTTATTTATTATTTCTGCTCCCAGGGCTCCTGCAGCAGGAAGTGAGCTGGCCCTTCTCATCAGGCCATGCAGCACTTGGGGAGGCAATGCACAAAGGTGTACGAGCAAGTTTCAGTAGTAACGATGCTGAAGTGCAAACTAGTTATAATTAGGCTTAAATTGGTCGTATGAAGAGGTAATATATATAACCTCTATTACTGGCTTTCCTTCGGGGGAATGTCACAAGATATTTCCTAGTTCTTTGCTTTCCTGACCTAAAAAGTTCACTCCCACACAGATATAAATATGCTTGTGCTTTTTGCTTACATAGTGTCTGATATGAAACAAGAAAACTCTTCTGGAGAGCACTTTTGCACGTGTTCAACATGAGCCAGTCCCCAGAGCGCCCTGCCTGCATCTTGTTCCATCCGTAGCAAAGCCTCTGCTAATTTCACTTGCTTGTGATCCACACTCCATGCTATCAACATTGGTGGCTTCTGACGTGGCTGTTCTGAACACACCGATCTCCAGAACTGAGCTAAAATTAACTGAAAGTAATTAATATTTACTTTCACATGATTTGCTTTGGACCTGCCTTCTTTGTGGGGATCAGAACTCGTGTCTTATTCGTTTCTCAGCTTCTCTTTGAAATCCTGAGTTTTATCAAGTTAATTTTAAAAGCCTTAGTCTATAAAGCAGTACAGTAGGATTAAATCTTGTATGTGGAATACAACCTTGTTCAGTAAGAAATGGGCACAACCAGTCGGCTGTGACACATTAGGAACAAGCTGCAGCAGATGAGCTGCTTTTGCCTTGCCGTTCTGCATCCCAGAGGCTCCAAGTGCCCCCGGATGAACATCATCAACTTGAATTATTTTGCAAAACTTCTCTCCCTGAGAAAGCTGGAAAGCTGATGGGGGTCACCTCTTCCCATTACTTCCACTTATGACGGGGGCTCAACATCTCTTAAATGATTATTAAAAATCTCAGATATAAATTTAATTTCCAGAAACAGATCAGATCCCCGCTCCCTTACAAAACACCGCTATCCTTTTTTGGCTGCCTAGGAATTCTAAGTGGGTACTAAACCAGCTAGAAAGAATGACTGTATTTAGGCCTTAATTAAATGCTGACAGATTTTCTTCAATAGCATTGTGCTCAGAAATAATAATAATTAAAAACCTTAATTAAATGATGCTCCTACAGCAATGATCAGCATTCTTGCGTGCAAGGTGTGGTAGCAGAGCGAGCCAAGGATTACTTCTTAGTCTTAGTTTCCATATTAAAGTTCTTATAGCTCATGAGCAACCTTATTCTGTATGCATGAAACATAAACCAAGCAATTGTCCTGAGGATGCAGTGGATTTATAAAAGTCCATTAATCTGATTAATAATTGGATTGCTGACAAGTTAAGTGTCTTGGTGCTGTTAAAACGAAGTATATTTTAAACGTATCTGACTTCCTCCCATTATCTGTCATCTCACTGAAGAGGTTTTGGCAAATAAAAGGTTGTTACCATAAGACGTGTGGAAGCTCCTCTGGTGTTAGCAAGCAGTGGAAAGCCCAGAGTGAAGAGCCGGTGAACTGCACAAGCTTTTGGAACGTAATGAGAAAGCAGAAAGAGGGGCTATTAAGGTTGATCGGTAAGACTCCTTGTTGTAAGTGATTATTTTCCAGTATTAGTGAGCTCCTGCAATTTGCACATATATTTCTGAAACATTCCTTTTTGTGGACATGCTCTACATGTTGGCTTGGCAGAAATCAGGAGGTAGACTCTGATCTTGGCTTTGCCACTGACCCGCACTATGACCCTGAATAAATCATTCCACTGCTCCGTTCTTCTCCTTAGATTTGCCTGTCTTGCTTCCTTAAGGCACAAGTTCTTCATGCGAGAAGCCAATCTCCAGTTATTTTTCTTGTCCAAAATCTGACCTCAGATGAAGTCTGTAGGTACTCTTGAAAACTAACAGGAATAGTGGTGAGGAACAGGTGGTACTGACATGCACAGTCCTCACTCCACTCCAGGAAAAACACCAGCATCAGCAGTTACACTGACCTGCTCTTGGATTTTGGAGTTAGGGGCTAGAAGGGTCTTCCTGACTCTGTGGGGTACATATGAGAAAGTACATCTCTGCAGTCAATACTGCTCACTGCTGAAGGTCTGATTTGTCTTAAATAATGAAGTTATTCTTACATATTGAAAACACCAGCCAACTAGGTACCACATCTCACCCACATCAGAAGAGCACTTGAATGATGAGTCTATTTTCTGCATAACTGGGCATACTTCTGCCTCCTCTTGAGGCTATGTTTCACGGAGGACTGCCCTCGCTCTGGCACTCTGGCCCTGCAATCCGAGAGATTTAAATCCTGGTACTACCTTGCATCTCCGTTATGTGCTGACTCCCAAGAAAGGCACAGCTCCCAGAGGGCTCTCAGCACCTCCCAAGTCTTCCTTACTCAGCATGCTGGCTGCTGCAAATCCTGCTCCAGTTGCTCAAATGGGCTGACTTGGCTGGATCCCTCTGCACCCTCACCTCACCAGGAGACATGCTCAGGCACAGGCTTTGCAATGGTGATACATGAGAAACAACGTAAGAAAGCCAATCCTACCCTCCAGCGTGGGGCTGACTAACCTGTGACACTTAGCTTCACGATGGTGATAAGCAGATTAAGTATGGCTCCTATGCTCAAACTACATCACATGTCTGGCACCAGGACTGTGCTGCTGGAAAACCTGGATAATTCAGATCTTCATCTATAGGAAGCTGTAAGTCAGCAGGAACTGCCCAAAATGGTATTTCGGGACCCTGCGGGCATACAGCTGTATGCTCTATTCAGCACCATCAGGTGCTGCAAAACTGAGATACCCCTGAGCAGCTTCCAGCAACTTACACCTGCAAAATCCCGTCTCTGAGGTATGGATCAGTCCAGAGCCTCCGAGCCACAGGACAAGTGGGTGTGAGTCCTGTGAACTGGGGGGCAAGTTCATAGGACCCAGCTGTGCTGTGTGCCTCCTCCTGCACAACAGATCCCATGCCCCAGACACCTCAGCAAAGCTGTGCCTGCTGCCCCAAGGAAATGAACGTTTGCACTACATTGCTAGCACAGAATCACTATAAAAACTCCATGCCATGTCTGAGTTGAGCCACATAAAAGACAAAGGCAAGATAGCAGCAGTTTTGGTAAACCAGCTTGATTAAAGAAACGACTGTAGGCTGAGCGATACTGAATAAAGCTAGGACAGGATGAAGAGATGTGAGAAATGGAGTTTTCCTTTCCTCCCTTTAACGCTCCTCCCATTTTTCAAAGCGAGCTTGACCTAGTGTGACTCCTGGCAGTTACCTGCTGGGTGCACATCAGATATGTATCAGTAACTGGAGAATGAGGGATAAGTCTCAGGCCACGGAAAAGAAACCAAAATGAAAGCCTTGCCATTAAGAATATTAATATTGGGACTGTTTGAGTTCAGACAGTTACAGACTGGAAGGCTCAGTTGCCACCCATAGTTTGTGTAAGCAGGAATATCATCAATCCATCCTGTGAAAACCAGTACTTCAGCTGGCAGAGTGGGAAGAGAAGAGTGAGAGAAATAGAAGGCTTTTGTCTCAGGTTACAAGTCTGGGGGCTTGGAGAAACCCTATTACCTCTTCTTTTTTTTTTTTTAATTATTATTATTATTTTTTATTTTCCTGTAGAAAACAAATAAAATGAAACAGAAGGCAAAAAACCCCCAACAACACAGCAATGTGACAGTGATGTGTATAATGATTTCTGGCAGCCTAAGATAAGATCACAGCCCTTGGGACTGGTGGAGCCTGGAGCTAACGGACCCCTGCTTTGGGGAAAAACTAGAAGTGGACAGAAAAAAAGTCCTGTTCTCATATTAAAAAGGAAGGAGAGGTATGTTGCTAAATCTATTCCTTCTGAAGAAACCTTTGAAAATATAAATGTATGAAAACATCTGAGTCACTCCTGCACCCCGGAGTGAGCGATGCCCTCTCCTTTCCCCATTGATACTCCAGTATACACTGAGAACTACGCAGGTTTGGGTCAGTTCCACTCATTTTTCCAGTCCTAGTCAGCAGATGATATTTTCTGCTTGAAGTCACCTTAGGTGGCTTTTTTTTTTTCTTCCCCAAATACAAACTTATGCTTAAAGTTAAGAATGATCATACAATGAATGAAGTCCATCTAAATTTCTGCTGTCACTATCCTATCCCCAGGTCTCCTTCAGGTCTTGGGAGTGGGTCTGTTCTCTCAGGGAGGCTGTTTGGAACATCTGGAAACTAATAATAGAATAAAAACTCAGTTTTATCTAAAGAAAAGATCCAGAAACTCCTCTAAGTCAAAAAATGGCTTTGTTCCTTCTATTGGTTTTAGATGGAAGGTGTGAAATGGGACAACTAAGCGACAGCACAGATGAAAAGCCACAGTTATTTATGGTCCTTTTCTGTTGCAATGGTTTCTCTGCAGAACTCCTTGTTTATGTGTGTTTGTTTGGTGTGGTACAGTGCAAGGCAAGCACAGGATGGGAAAAGCCTGCTTTTTGGGGTGCTATTTCAGCACATGTCAAACAGTGCCCTGTTTGCTGCAGAACCCTGAGCTCTTATGTAAATCCAGCCCTTGGACTGAATGCTGAACAAAGAGCCATGCTCGTGGTTAGCTTAAAAGCTTGGTACTAAAACTCACGAGTTTGGCATGTTGGAACAGGGGGAAACACACCACGACCAAATGCTGAGTGGGTGGAAAGAGCAGAGCACTGTGGTCCTGTGAATCATCTTCCTTCCCCAAGGCCTCGCTGTCATTAGGAGTACAGGTGTGTGTTTGGAAAAGCACACGTTGTCCGTACCAGCACATGAACAAGCGGTAGTCAAAGCAGTAGCAATTTCAAGAGGCATTTGCTGGTCAAGATAAACTCTAAGCTCCCCCCTCTGGGTTATCTCAGTCAGTTAACATGTTAAAATTGTAGCTGCTGAGTCCAAGAAAGGGTTTTAACAGGAGTTAAAAATAAAGTCCTTTTTGTACAGGCATGGCTTAAGAGAGAAGTGTCCAAATCCCTTCTTCCAGCAAGAAGAATAGAAAGAAGCAGAAGAAAAAGAGGATTAGAAGCAGCATATGTGCTCTGCCTTCCCTGTTTTCTTCCCAAGCTTTTATTTTGGTCTGCTCCACTTACTGAGTGCACCATCGGATGCTGATCCCATTAATTTCCACGTTACCGTTTAAATCAGGCACATATAGAGCAGAGAGCTGCAGCCCAGGCCTCGGCGGGGCCAGCACATGGATTTCTGCTGCCAAGTGAACATTGGTGCAGGAGAAGGAAAGTGCTTTGCAAAGCAAATGCATCTGCATTCAATCGTCATTAGCTCAAAACCAGTCATCTTTTAGAAAGCATTACAAGAGGAGGATGAGGGAGATGTTCTCACATCCATTCAGCTCTGCTACTGGGAGCACGTCGGATCAACTCACTAGCATTTTCAAGGATGTAAGATTAGGCAGAGTTTGCCCCAAAATCAGGAGAACTTCACATCCATTGAAGTGTGACCATATTCACAGTCAGTGAATTTGGAGCGGGGTGCCTGGTACTAGCCATGTACCGACTTGATCTGAAAGCAGCCCTCTTTAAAAGCAACAGAAGTCTGAGCTGACACGTGCTAGGAAATAAAGTGTCATTTAACTAGAGAGAAGAAAGTAAATGAGGAAACAGCCATGTGAAAGTAAGAGAATTCAAGGGGCACTCCTTTCTGCTGTCATTTGTCATGTATGACACAGGAATGTTGACATCATCCTCTGATAAATGACACTGGCACCTGCAGCAGAGAGATATTCTTCAGCAAAATAGAAGTCTGAGAATCCAGCAGCAGGGCACTACTAGTAGGTTCCAGGAGCTTGCAAGAAAGGAAAGATAGATGATGGTAATTTTCTTCCAAAGAGAAACATAAGACTTTTTAAGAACCATTCTCTTTTGCTTCCCCTTCTGCTCCCTCTGGGCTCTGGGAAATGATTCTGTTTTCTAAATCTAATGCTGGCTTAGACACAAGCTATATGTTATCCAAAGGCTAACCTGTGCCATTCGTGCCACCAGCCGGTGTGAGAGGATCAGTGTCATGAAGTGCACCAGAAGGCACCTGGGACTGGCAACTCTGGAGGGGCCACCCCCTGTCCCAGGCCAGTTAGAGAAGCCTTTAAAAAGCCTATTCTGCCACTAATCCTCACTTTTGCATCCACAACCTGCAGTAAAGAGACTGTTTCTCTTGGGAAGAGCAGGAATACACATCTCCATCGCGCTTCTGCGAGGTTTTTGTACGGCTGCACGGTGGGTTTGTGGCAGAGGAGGATTCCCAGGTGACTTGAGCACAGCCGTGCACAGCCTGCTACAGCAGAGCATCGACATCCACAGCCAGGGGTGCCCAGAGGAATATTTTACCACATCTTCTTCAGACAGATATATCATGGGCTTTATGTTTTGAAAAGCTGGAGAACAGTGGATTAACTGTGTTTGTAAGAGAAGTCCTGCTACTCTTAAAAAAGAAAAGCAAATACATGTTTTCTCTGTCAGATTTTCCACTCTGTTGACTCATGGAATTCACATGCAGCTCGATTTTTTTTTAATGGTGTGATTTATTTATCCCAGAAAAGAAAGAAAAAAAACCTATTTGATTTGGAACAGCAGGTTGAGAAGGAGAGTACGTGAGCTCTGTGACCAAGGCAGCCCAGCCCATCCTCAGGAAAACTGCATTCAGTGCCAACAACCTCATAGCTACTGTCTAGTCCCAGTTTGCTCTGAGCTGCTAACTACTGTCCGGTTCATTTATTATTTGCCCTCTCCCGGGATTACGATGCAGTGATATGGACTAATAGCCCAGCAACATGCCAAGACGTATCCTTTACATCCAGCACAGCCAACACAGTCTTCCAGACCTCTTAGTGCATGAGGGAGACAGGAATCTGGAAGAAGAACAGCTGGCTTAAAACAAACCCTGACAAGCCAACACTGGTGGAAAGGAGAAAACCCTGGAAGAATGAAGCAGTACACAGGATCACCTTCATCTGCAGGGCTTTGTCCAGGATGGTCAAAATATGACGCTGTGTTTTGGTCTCACTAGATCCATCTCTGGTACTGAGTGCTCAAGCAGAAGCAACCACTGCACTCCTGACTCTCCTGCTGGGATAACAACCCATTGTTTGTGTCTTCCGTATTTTCAGGTCGGATTATTGTAACCTGGGTTACATGACAAATTCACCGGGAAAATATATGTTCATCTTCTAACCCAGAGGAAAAACAGAGCATATCACATAGGGATGCTCCTCTGAATGCTTTGGACTGGAGATTCTTTAACTGAGTTTCAGTCACTGAATCCCAGCCAGCTCAGCAGAGTGCCTTTCCCTTCTGGGGTGATTGTCTGCATCATAGTAAAAAGGGAATGATAACTGCAGATGATTGCTGATCAATGGGGTTAGACCAGCTCCATTTTGCAAGGCTGCTTAGCAAAAGACAACTAATTCTGTCTCGTAACTGAGCAGGTGAATGGCTGTGGTCAGTGACAGAAAGCAGCGACACAAACCTCATACTCAAGCACATTGAAAACTTCAAGTGCTCAGGCTTGGATGAACAACTTTCAGCAGCCTGTTCTTTAAAGAAAACAGGAACTTCAGGGACTGAGGGAGGATGTGAATTCTTATGGAGGAGGGTGAGGCAGGGAATGGCTTTTTAAATTTTACTTATTTTCTTCATGTTAGTATGGACATTTGTTATCCTTACAGGCTTGATACTATTAGCAGCTTTTCTGTAGCAAGCTATTACTTGATTTGTTTATACTGTTTAGAGCACAGCAATGATGACATAATTTAGTTGTAATGAAGATGAATATTGTCTCAGAATGTCAGAAGGCACCACATCACCCATTAAGTGTAATGATTTCAAAATACCCTAAAGAAAATTCTGCTGGGCTGGTTGCAGGAAAATGTACACATACACACAAGTCTGATTTTGATTAAAATATAAGCTATTGAAATGCTCAGCTCAATCCCAAACTAGAAGCAACTGTTCAGCCCCATAGATTGAACCACAGAAGAAGGGGGAAAAGATCCTCCCAGGACTCTCCATATTCTCTGTGCATTAGCCAGACAGTGACCTAATAGCAACAGTGACTTGGAGGATATTCGTTTATCTAGCCTGAGCCCAGTTAAATATTGGAGTTAACCTGGCAGGTCACCCACGTTCTGCTGGACTGAGCCATGCTGTATGAGGAACCCTAGCCTGAAGGAGGTGATTCACGGTAGGCATTCAGCAATACTGCAAAGGTGCTAATTCAAAGATGGTTGCAAACACTTTGTGGCTACAAATGACCATAATTGTTCTCCTTTTACATCTGTAAATGCAAGTATAACAAGGCAGGGCAGGAGTTATGCTGTGTGCCAGGCTGTGGTTTACCTGGCATTTCTACCCATGGGGCTGTTAGTTGGCAGCACAGGAGCAGGCCTCAGCACAGACAACATTCTGCCCTGCATCTTTTATGGCCTCCCCTTAGAAAGTATGGCTAGACGCAAATGCAAAATGCAGAAGATTGAGAGGATACGGGTTAGAAGGAGGAAAGCTGAAGGAAAATATGCTATAAATATGAACTGGGTCATATAGAAAGATTAAGTATAGAAGACAGCTTTCTTGTAATGTCCAGCTGTTTCTCCTAAATATTTCTAGCAAACATACATATGTAGAGTTTCAGAAATGCTCCAAGAGGGAATACTAGTACTTCACTTAGGAAAAAAAACACACAGCTCTGTAGGACGGCTAGTGTTTTTGAAGCTCTAGCACCGAGATCTGTCAGGATAGGGCAGGAGTTATTTCAACAGTACTAAATAGCTCTCCCACTGCTTTACTGCAGATTGATCCATTTTCATCCTTTCTTGCCTTTCTGCAGTCAAACACAGATGTAAAACAGATTAAGTCTGTACAGAAATAAAATGAAATCAAAAAGACGCCTAGGACTTTTTTGACTTCCCCTGCAATAAAGTGCGGGGAGAGGTGAATAAAGCCACGCAAGAGACAGTAACAAAATGACAACGGTCCTAACTGATAGCTTATCGAGATGACAACTTGGTGAGTTTTCAGACATCCCTGGCATGAAGACTACTTTTGTCTCTCCACAAGTTAAGACATATGTACGATCAAGACAACTGCCTGCCTAGCAGCTGAAGCCTGTTTCTCCCCATTACCTCTCTCTAGCAGAGCCATACCTGACTGCAAAATACTCCTTCTGCATTTTAATGCACTTTAGAACAACAGCTGACAATGCTTGAGAAGAAACCAAAGCACAATAACAAACCATTATCAATATATTATTCATACAGGATCCCAAATCTGAGGAACGCTGCTAACAAGTCACTTCAATTTTCAGCCACAGATCTTGTGCATGGGAAGGCACCATGATGCACACCTGGCTGGTGGGGGAGGAGTGGGGAAAACAGGGTGATGAGAAAGGCCAGACTCTCCATTGGCCCTTGTGTGGTCCTTGCCAATGCACAGGGCTTCCACTCAGGCCTGGCAGCACATGACACCCTTCTCTGTTGATGCAGACTCTGCACAAGGAGCAGGAACATGGAGCACTTGTCCCTGTGCTCCCCAACCCCAGGTCAGTCCCCAACCTCTGGCTCCACAGCTTGCTCCTCCCAGCCCGGAGCTCCAGACCTTGTGGCACACAGCGTCCAGGCTCTGGAATGCCTCAGATTTAGCTTCAGACACAATAAGCATTACAAATTATGGAGCTCAGTGGGAATAAAAGAGATGGGTTGCCCTCTCTGACTATCCATCACTGTTTCCCATGTCTCTGGGCGACTGCAAAGCTTTCTAAATAGCTGAAAGACAAAAATAGGGTGTATGTATTTTCAAATGTTATACTTTCCCACTCTTAGGCTAATAAAAGTCAGAAAATAGAGAAAGCATTGATTTTATACTTTCCCAAGTCACCAGTAAAAGAAAGCCCCTACACATTTTATATTTTCAAATGATAAAATATTGAAGCTGGACGAGGTGGTTAAAATACCAGTTTTTCAGCTGCGGCTCTCAAAGCGCTTTAAAAAAAGCACTTCTGTTGTACACAAAATGTGTTCTCTCTGTTTTAATCTGTAATTGGTTTAGGCAGTAGATGGTGAAGCAGTCTGCAGTACAGTCACACGGCAGGTAAGAATCAGCGAGGCTCTTTGTTTTGAGGTTTAAGATGTAAAACTTACTGAACGAGAAACGGACGGCTTGGAAATGAAGAGAAACCTTATGGTAAACCTGACTCGGTCGCACCATCACGAGATCCCAGAGATGCCAACCCATTTCAGATGAAGAATTTTTGTGATGATAATGCCAAAAATCAGAGCAATGCTGGGACATTTGTGGGGGTTCTGCTTTGTGTCTTTTCAGCCAGCTCCAGGACAGTGGGACACCAAAGGCACGGCTGCCATCATCTTGAGGCACTGAATCTCAGGGTGATGGCTACAGATCCAGCAGAGAGTGAGCTGAGTTACAGGTACTACAGTCAGATATTACTATGAAACTGCAGAAAAGCCCTGAACCCTTCCTGGGTGAATGGATGCTGAGAGCCCCGTTGCTGGGATGGAGACCCTCTAATTAAAAATTAACACAAAACAACACAAAACAAAACACAGACAGATGAGGCAGATGGTGAATGGGGCAGCGGAAAGTTAGTTAAGCTGTTGATTCAACACCAAATACCTAAATAAAATGCTTCCTCGTCTCAATTGCTGATCAGTGAGAATGAGGCACAGGTGAGGTCATGTAGTTGGTGACTTCAGAGTGTGTCTACTCTGAAATGGGGGTAATTCCAAAGGAAATATTTCAGTAATATAAGGAAAAAGGGCCATTATGGAGAAATATCTTCAAAAAGTAGGAAAAAAGGCCTTCATGAAACATTGATTTATCTGGCTCCCCAGGATACAAATGGAAAGCTAAATCTCATGCCTAAGACAAATGGATTTGCAAAAGAGAATTGCTAACATCTTCTATCCTCAGTTTCAGGATCTTGTCACTTTTCAGTACTGGAAGAACAATTTAGACCTTGCTCATGGAATTAATACTAATGAACACTGAAATGTTTTATCATTTGTTGCGAGTCCTTAGAAGGATCTGATGTTCTGCTCCTGGTCTCCAGCAGATGACTAGGGACAAACCAAGCTGGGAAACTAAAAACAGCATGATTTCATGAAAAAAAGCACTGGGCAATTTAACATGAGATCTATGGCTTGGTAAAGGCAGGAAGGCTCTTTGTGAAAATGCTTTTTTATACTTGATCAGAATAGTCAATATCAATTGATAGCACCTCCCCCTTAAATAATAGTGTGAGATTCTTCCAGAGTACTTCTAGCTTACTAATGTGTAACTGCTCCACCTCCCAGCACAATGAAACATGGGGATGTCTGTACCTGCTGTGTCTCTCACCCACAGCTAGGTTGTCACTGCACATGCATGTGCAGCAGGGTTGCACAGCCTGAGAGCACCAGCCCAGCTCTTACCCCACACTGGTGCTCCTGCTGATCATACCCAGGCTATATATCCATAGGACCACTGCCACTTTAGGTTCATTTCACACTGTTCCATTTCATTCCCTCCCATTTTTTATTAAGGCACAGCAATGCTTCCTCACTTCTATGATTCTTCCAGCCCTCTGGCATGGCTGGTACCCAGCAGCACAACTAAGCAGGGCTGGGCAGCTCCTTGCCAAGAGGGGCAGCTCTCAGTGCAGCAGCCACCTCCGTGACTGCTGCCTGGGTGGCTGTACTGTGCAGAGCAGCAGCAGGCCCTGTGACAATAGTTAGGGGGAAACTTGCTTTTGATACTGTTGGAAAATCCTTGCCAAGGTGACACTACATATTAAAGGGTTTACAATAACAGAAGGTTGAAATTAAATTGAACAGGATATTAATACCTTGTAGCAGAGGAAATGGTATTTCCTTTTGATTTTACTCTTTGCTTTGTGACCTTGCCAAAACCTGCTTCCCTGCACAACTGGAACCAGCTTGCCAGGCTCTCCAGCCCAGCACTCAGCTGCCCGCATGCCTTAGTGCATAGACAGCCTCTTCAGAACCCCAGAAAGTCTGAAAGATTGGCTTTATCTCATCCCACATCCCCTCCAGATCTTTTGTCTATCCTACAGGCTAAGGCTGTTATAAGCTGGCTTATAACACATCTGAACAACCCACAGTTGCAAAGAGAAGATTTGAAACATGGAACAAGTTTCTACAGTCTGATTTCATCCCAATTCTTTCTTCAGTTCATGGAGATCTTTTCCCCTTTCTCTTACAACTACAGAGGGAGCACAGGGGTGCAGGACTGAACTAGCACAGGGCAGTGCTGCCTGGAGTAGCCCAGCCTGACCTGCATAGCAGCCCACAGAAGGGGACAGGGCTGGCTGCCACCCCTATGTCCCAGGGGCTGAATGTGGCTCTTGGGTAATCATAGAATCACAGAATGGCCTGGGTTGAAAAGAACCATAATGATCATCCAGTTTCAACCCCCTGCTGTGTGCAGGGTCGCCAACCACCAGACCAGGCTGCCCAGAGCCACATCCAGCCTGGCATTGAATGCCTGCAGGGATGGGGCATCCACAGCCTCCTTGGGCAACCTGTTCCAGTGCGTCACCATCCTCTGTGTGAAAAACTTCCTCCTGATATCCAACCTAAACCTCCCCTGTCTCAGTTGAAAACCATTCCCCCTTGTCCTATTACTATCCACCCTTGTAAACAGCAATTCCCCTTCCTGTTTAATGTCTGGGAGTCCCACTGCAATGCCAAGGCCTCTGCAGGAATCACCTGCCAGCATCTCTGCTAACTGGATCCTGCCAAAATCCATGTAGAGGCACGCAGGTTGTATGCGTGGATACATGTATTTAACAGAACCCAATCTGCAAGTACATTCTTTAGGGACTGGCTTTTTAAAAGCGTCAGGTTGAAGTATTTGCACATTATCCAGGCTCAGTTTAATGCATTTTTCTGGGCACTGGCATAGCACAAATGGGTTGGCCTGTACACCAGCAGCCATCACTAGGCTAGCAGCAGAGTCAAATTGGGGAAACATTAAGAAGCATGTTTTGTGTCCATAATTGTGTGTTTACAAATGAGGCATTTGAGTACTATATAGTTAGTCTCAAGCAACACTAAGATGGGAGTCATAAGAGTAAGAAAATTTGGCTTCCTGATATGGAACTCCGTCCAAAAGCATCATTTAATCCAGACAAAGAAAAAGATCAATCAATTATGCCAGTAAGTTTGAAACAGCACTATAAAAAGAAAAAGTGACATGGCATAGGTTTGTGGTTCCCAGCTAATGGACCTAAAACCTAGCATCAGCTGGTTTGTGTTTTACATTATTGTCAAACAAAAATAAATCATTGAAAACATGGCAGAATCAAGCCTAACTGGCAGGACATACCATAAAGAAAAACAGCTAGTGGTTGAAGTGAAAATTAAGAAATGCTGTTTGTTCTCCCAGAAATGCCAGCGCTAACCAGAAGAAGCAGCTTGCTCTCACAAGCTTTGCAATTCTTTCCCTTTCTTTCCCGCGAGCGAAACGTTGTTACGCCATAGCTGAGTTCTGCTCCAGAGAGATTTTTCTTCTCGATACTCAGAGATTAGCATATTAAGTACATTATGTCCCATATTTACATAACTATTGCATTATGGCATAGTTAGCATTTTGTCAGCATTTCTATTGCAAACCTCAGTTACAGAGCCAGGAGTCGTGATTGAGGATCATCTCCAGATGACCATCACCACAAGGAGCGGGGGAAGGGGAGGTTACGTATCTGTTTTTAGAACAGATCTCCAAAAGAAACAATCACCTACCAAAGACAGCAGCTAATCAATACTGGAAGGGAACAAGAACTCTTTCAGGAAGAACTGATCTTTCAAATGTGTGTACTGGCAGGCAGACGCTCAAATGACCATCATTCTGTACATTATCACCAACCCCAAACATTCACACACTGTGACCTGAGCCCCAGAATATCATCTTCAGCATTATCAAGTTTTTTTTTTGGCCACAACTATCACTACAGCACGGACTATGGGCATCATCAGTGGGTCTTTGACTTCAGCCATGGACTGATGCAGCAGGACCAGAAAGTGAGACAGACCTTCCAGGCAGCATCCTGCTTACCACAATGATTCCCTGCCTGGGTTACTGCAGAACTACTGCTGCATCAACACCAGCAGTGTTCTTGCAGCAACCAAAGCAGAGCATTGTCCAGAAACACATGCACTTATTCTCCCACCTCGGCAATAGTTAGGATTAGGGAATTAATTTAAATTTTAAAAGGCACTTGTTTGAATACTCAAAGAAGTTTTACTTAAATTGCTAGCATAGACGAATGAGCTGTTCCAGGTGACCTGGCACAGCATCAGCTCAGGACATTCAGATGCATCTTGGGGTCAGATTCCCAAATGCAGTCAGGTGTCTGAAAGAGCAAGAAAATGTCTGCATTTCTGAACCTTTAGACACTTATTCTGGCACACAAGGTCCAAATCCCAGCGGCTCTCAATGAGACTAAGACTCTTAAGTGCCTTCATTACCTCACTGAGAAGGAGTCTAAAGAGCAGATTTTAAAAGCCATTTGCAGCCTTAACTCTAATCTGGCCCTAAACTACTGGGAAGCTTTGAGGCTTTTACCCACTGCCTCTCCTACCTCCAGTGGAGAAATGGAGAGGACAGTTGCATAGCTGATGATGAAGACCTGGACTGTGCTCAGATGGCACAGGATTCTGGAGGAGCGCTTTGGTTGCCCAGCACCGTGTGGCTGTGCCATGCATCCGGGATGTTCATGCACTGCTATTCATAAAAACAAGTAGCCAAAGTCTTCTTTCATAACATATCTATGGAAAATTATTTCTTCAAAACATAAATAGTAAACTCTGCATCAAAACAGGCTTTGTTTATTAAAAAACGTTTTTTGGCTTAGGTCACATACTTGATTTTTGCCGTGAATAAATGTTTACACATAAATGATAATGCTCCAAAAACAGGTGGTTATGGTGGGAATCAAAGCTCACACAGACCATAAACTGCTATGACAGAGCGGGGCAGTGCTGACACTCACACACATATCATGGTTATTGACAAGTTGCAGCATTTACCAATTTCTACAGTTCTGAAGTTGGAAAGTCTGTATCACATGTGAAGCCAAAGGCTAAAGGTAATATTTCATCACTGAGGTAACTTTCCTAAACCATGAATTTACCTGGCAGTAGATCATCCTAAAATATATCATGTGACAAGCCTCCATCAATGCGCAGTTCTTTCAATCCCCCAGACTGCCATAAGTTACGTGCATTGCACTATGCAGGACAAGGCTAAAAACATTACTACACTGAAGCATCTCACCTTGCTAAAGTAAACACCTGCCTTGTTTTGACTGAAGCAAAGCAATCCAGCCAGCTCAGTGCAAACTTTGGCCATTCTCCACTCTGCCGAACACTTACAAAACTTCAGTGAGTTTATCCTTCCAACATATAATGAAAATATTAGTATTTGCCGCAACGAAAAATACTTTCTTTGGCATCTTTATTTCCCATCCTTATTCTAACATAAACACTGACAGCTGACGGTATTCAGGAACGTTGCCATATGTTCCCTTAGAAATGGGATGCTGAAATACGGCCGTTATCCACCAATTGGCATATTTGCTAATTAGCACAGGGTTGCTCAAATGCACTCATTTCTCCCCTGAGGGAGAACACCTCTGAGGAATTCTTATCTACCAGATAAGAATCGGCATCAGGATCCCCTACTAACCGCTTATCCACTCTCACAGTTTCTGATTTAATGGTTAACACAAGGAATCAAACAACAATTCGAGGGAGCAAAGTCAAACTGTGTATCTTCCATTGTTATTTTTTCCAGATGAGCAATGCAAACAGCACTCATAGAGTTAATATTTGAATGCCTTTTCTAATAAAACCAGCTTCCAGTTTTTCAGTCTTTTGTGAAAGTTTAATAAAATAAATTTTGAATATCAATGGAGTACATTCTATTTTTCTTGGCATGTCTGTGCCTTGCTGTGTCCTTCTATTGCAGGAGTCATGCCATAGGGAGAGCACTTTTCCACAGTCCATTGAAGTTGTGCCATAAGGGCTGGAGATGATTTGCTAAAATGCTCCAAAGGTATTCAGATTTCTTTAAAGAAGAAATTCAATTTATGTGCATTTATATTGCAGTGTCTGTCAGGAAGAAAGGTTATAATCACCAGCATATTTTAGATTTACATTTTCTTCTATACATGAGGTAATGGTATTAGAGGTAAACTATGAGGTTTAAAGTTGAATTCGATGTATGGTACTATTTTCATTGCTGCTAAAAGCATGTTTTTGAAGTTCTTGAGGAAAGCATATGTTAGCATATGTTACTGAAATATCAGGAACAGGATGCTGGGTGGCTTAGAGGATAAACCGTTTGTCTTTCTTCTCCGCATTCTTACATAAAGTACGGCTGGGTTTCATGAGCAAAATGAATGGAGGATTCTCAGCTCACAAATTAGTTCACATTGTAAAGCTGTGGCACAGTTTTGTTGAGCAGAGTAGCAGTTAGGCGTGTTTCTGAATTAACATGTGAGCTAAACGTGCCTTTAGTCGTTACTACTGAGGAAGGGAAGAAGAGGGCTTCAGGATTTTGTGATAGCACTTATGTAAGCCTCAGAAGAGCAAATATTCATCAAAAATTAAAAGGAAGGCATGGCACTAGGGGAAGATCTTCGTCTCATTTTACTCTGAAAATTTACTTCATTTAAATTCTCTGTGACGACATTAAATATTTAGATGTTGATATTTTCACCGAGTAGAAAACATTATCACGATTCTTATCAAGTTGGAATCCTTCTAAGCATATGTTAACGTTATCTGATAATGAAATTGCCACTCTTATCTCATTCAGGATCCTGATAATTATAGCCAAAGTACTTTTGTTGGATATACTGCAGCTGATTTTGGACCTGTAGCTGAATGCCCTCTTTCGAATGAACACTGACAGTTGGTCGGGAGATTTATTTTATAATTTCACTGCTACCCCTGCAGTCTCTGTCAACAAGGAAGCACCAGAGCTATCACGATGGTTTTTGCACAGCAAGCTAATTGTATTTTAAGCCAACTTCTAAATTAAATCCCTATAGCCGATCAACTTTGCAAACAGCCATTTAAGCTGTGCTCTTTGGGGAACAGCGCGTGCAGGCGCACATGCATGCATGCTATTTGCTTCATAAATTCCAACAGATAAAAATCCTGTTTCATTTCTCACAGAGTGTTTATTTTTAATACATTATAACTAGATATTGGGCCAGATATGGCAACAACAGATGTTTGCTGAGTACCTGAGTGGCCCTTGACAAGATAGGGCTTCAGTCCTGCAGTGAGCTTCACAGCCTCATACCCTCACACATGACTTTTCTGTGATCAGAAGTACTTGGAGACAAGAAAGAAATCTCAAGAGAGGGGTTATTTCATTTGTATAATTGTCCATGGGCTGTGTCTAAGCCTAATTCACTGAATACTCTGATCCTTCCCTTCCCTCATAAACACCTTCTATCAAAAATAAAATGAGATACTTCAGGATGCCTTTTCTGGATGCCTCTGGGGGAAGATTACTGTATTAATAGCAAAGCTTTGTGAAATGCAGAAATTCCACTTGGAAGCACGAAGACGCAGGTCCAATATAGAATGTGAACATCTCCTATTGGAGTCTTCCACTGAGATGGCTGAATGTGTTAGCTCACATTCTCAGCTTGAAGCCCTAAACCAAGCTCCCTTTATGATCATGTTCCCATCATCTAAAAAATCCCAAACAACAAACTCATTAACAGGAAAATACAAATAAGCAGGTTGCATCGAGCCTGGCACTGCAGGACTAGAATTGTGGAAAAACACACTGAGACTACACATTGTGCACTGGACAAAGAATTGCCACAAATCAGGCACCAAGACCAACTAAAATCAGTAGAACCCTATAAAACAGGGTAGAAAACACAGCCATGTTTCTCTCAGTACTTTGCATGGTCTGAGCTTTGAATGTCTCAGCACTGTCAGCTTCAGAGGGTTTGTTCTGGACATTTTGCCCCTTTCTAAATGGATGCAAGAGTTCAGTAGTGCTTTATCACTTATTTAGGAATGGAGGACTTTTTTCTCTTGTCCATTCCTACTTTCTAGTTATTTTCCAGAACAGTCTCAAGTCTGTTTTTTCCCTTTTGTTTCTTCTCTATAGTGAAACCAGCCATCATTAAGAAGGCCAATAAACTGCACCTACCATAAAAGACTTTCATAAAAATAAAGGATAAATTTCCAAAAGAAATCAAAGTTAAAAATCAATCACCAAATTGTTACCAGATTGCTATTTACATTTCTATTCATTCATCTGAAGGCCATTTGTTTAATGTTAGGAAATTAAAATCTTGCACATGATTTACCTGCTCTAGACTAGCCTGGGAACCCTTCCAGCTTGCACTACATTTCAGTGCAAACAACAGTGGCAGGAGTATTAATTCACAGTAGGTAAAAGCATTCTTATGAGGTCGCATTATAAGGGCGATTTTGTGCTCTTCCCCCTGTTCTTAACATGCACTGGAAGATGCTCACCCAACTAGAACTATTAAAAATGAATCCCTCCAATAGAGCAAACTGGGCCTTTGGTGCATGACTCAGTCTCCAGCCTGCTAAGTGCAATACCAGCAGTAGTTAAAAACCAAAGCCCCCCATGTCTCAGCTGTCCATAGCACTGCTTACTTCCATGTACAGTTTTCTGAGAATGCAATTGCAAAATGGATTTCCACCAGCAGCAAAGCCAACTTAAGGAGTTCCCATCACAACTGAGCTGATTGCTCCCACCCTGAGCAGCAGCTCAGTTACAGAACTCATCCATACTTGGTGCTGCATCACTGAAAGGATTTAGGTAAAAAAAACAGACAAGCTTTTTACTATCACAGTATTGAGACCTAAATGTGAAACATGCTGACACTCTGCATGTCTTTGTGACACCGGCAGTGGTGATATCACCAGCTGATGGTCAGCAATGACCAGATGTTCTGCTCAGATCCATGTGGAAGGGGCAGAGCTGGCACACAACAGATGTATGATAAGATGGTAACATGTATGAACACACTTCTGCATAAAGGGGATTTGAAGCACAAGAGATGGGAAGCTTCAAATGGCCACAGAAAAGAAAAGAGTACAAATGAAAAAGAAAGATGAGCACAGAAGAAAGGACAGCGTATACAGTAATTAATGCCATTTACAAAAACTCCCCTGACCCTTGCTTTTGATTCAGTTTTGAGTAAAATCATACTGTTTTAATTCTCACACTGCATTCTACTGTAATAAAGTTATAGCCAGAACTGTTGTTTTACCAAGTGCTAAATAATGAGTACCAACAGCAGCAATCCCCTAGCAGGATCCTCCACTTTCCTTCCAATACACTGCCTGTAACACTTTTAACACTGCAGAAGTTGGGGCTGATGTTCAGCTGGCAGCTCAGAGATGCTCCTGAAATGCCAAAATGGAACCAGAGGAGCACGGGGCCCAGTATTACATCTGCCTGGGAATTTCCCAATGAGATCTTTTTCATTAGAATAAACCAGCTGGTAGAAAAAGAAACATTCTGTGGAAACATATTGATTTTAAATTAGGAGACCAAACTTTTGTGATGCAGAGCAGGGAATGTGAAATGTTGGGCTCTTGCTCAGTGCCACATGCAATGCTCAGGTCTCAAGGATAGCCTTCAGCTGCTTTGGATTCAGGAAGAACTCCCCAAGGGCAGCAAGGAGCTCGGCTTCCTGCAGCCACAGGAAGAGAAGGGGTGCCTGCAAGACCAGAGAGCTGAGCAGTCCCATTCATTTTTGGAATGCTGTGTTGATCTTATTTTTGTAAATTTATTTCCAGCAGGAAATATCAGTATCTCTACATTTAATTCCTGCGAGAAATAAAACCCTTAGCATGTTCTTGTTTCCTCCAGCTGTAGCTACTGAAAAAGAAAACCACCAGGAGATGAGCTGTACTATTGGGAACGGAAGTTATCAGAGGCTCAGCAGGCTTGTAAAGGCCAGCTCTGCATTCAGAGCTCTGGGGATGAGAATTTTGTTCCATTTTTATAGTTTTTCCTATTTCAGTGTCATTAAACTTTTTCCCTTCCTGATACTAGCATGTGCTCTGCTAAACAGGCATGGCGATGTCATGTGCTGTCACAGCTCACTCCTGGTGTGTGGTGGTGTATGCTCACTGGTGGCACTGTGTTCCTACTGGTGCAGCTGATGTGCTGGGAGCGCCGTGCCCCTCCTGCATCCATTGGTGAATGCTGCCCTGAGTCCTTGCTGCACCAGGAGCCCCCATGAGCTGCAGAACAGGTGGAGAGGGCTTAGAGCAAGGGGGAACCAGGGGACAAGTGAGGCACTTTCAGCTGCTTGGTCACAGCACTCCCGCCCCTGGCAGCCTGCTGCCATTACAGAGCCTGCAGCATGGCAATACCCACTGGGTGCCCCAAATAGAGAGGAAATGGCAAAATAAGTGATGGTATTAAATCTTTGTGTTCATCTGCTGCCCCAGTCTGAAACACATTCCAGTTACTGACAGGCCTACCTGAAATCAAAGCTGCAGGAAAAAAAAAAACATTAGGAGCCCTGAAGAATTTTCCAAAGGCAAATCAATTAAAAGAAAGGCCCATCCGAAATTCAAAGTAGTCCTGCACATTTGGATTCACTGAAAGATATTACACAAGAAATCACAGCCCCAGTCGGCTCAGCGAGTAGCACCAACACTTGTCTGCACTGTGTTTCACAGCATCCCCACACATGGTATTTCAAAAAGCATGGTAATTTGAAAAGCAATTTTGTAAAAGCTTCCATACATCTCCCGTTAAGAGCAATTTGGCTAGTATCTGTTGCTAGTCGTGAGCATGCTTTTAGATAATAGATGGATGAGTGCAGACTAGCAGGAGAAAAAACAGTGGATAAATACTTGGCAGTTCTCTAACAACTTTCACTAGAGGATCGCAAAGTGATTTACAAATATCAATTAATTAAGCCTCAAAAAGCCCCAGTGAGATAGGTAAGTATCATTACTCTAATTTCACTAATGCGTAATCTGAGACACTGAGAGAATAAGTCTTTCACCCAAGGTCACGCAGCAAGCATCTGGCACAGCCTGAGACAGAAACCAAGAGCACTGACTTACCTGGCTCCTCACCTACTGGGTCACTACATCTCTCTTGACACTGTTCTTAAAGGTCTCTTATTGCTATGAGCAAATGCAATGCCCTGCAAACCTGCTGAAGTTCCCTTCTACTTCCAGGAGTAGAGGGCACAGGGGCTGCCAATGCAGGGCTGTGCTACTGCTGGTAACACACGGAGTCTGCTTGCCTCTCAGCTCCTGGTGCTACGACCCACTTGGGCGTCTCTTGTGCAGCCCCAGGCCAGGACAAGAGACTAATGCAAACAAAACAGTCCTCAAGGCTGGCAGCAGGACTGGTACCATTGGCTTCCACATAGCTGCTCGGTCATGACCAAAATACTGCTTGCTGTTAACACAGCTCATCTGAGGAAGAAAGCTGCTGGTCAGCTGCACAGAGAGCACTCGTCAGGCACAGCAGGCCTGCGCACAGATACAGGGCAAGTTGTTGGGCTCGTACAGATGGAAAAAGAGAAACAGAAGAAAGAATTGAAATGCAGATGGACTGTGTAAGAATGTTTTACATTTATCTGTTCATGTGTCAAGCACTAGTAGTAAAGCTGGTGCTTTTTAAAAGCAATTGCCTATTGTACTAATGTGCAAAAAAAGGATAAAGGCAGTACCCTTAGCTATTGCAAATGATTCTGGTTTGCTCCCAAGGAATTTCAATTTAAACTATTTATTCAAGGTTTCATATTAAATCATACAATAAAATACCATTCCTACACAGAAAATGGATTTATTGCACACAGATGTGCCAAAAGCAAAACATCTGCACATGAAAAATCATCAATGCCACGATATTTTATCTCCTGTTTGCAGATAAAGCAACTAATTGCTTTCTGAAAGAAAAAAATCAGGTCAGAAATTTAATGCCCCAAAATTTTAAGGGTTAAAAAGAAAACTAGTAATTACAGAATCCTGTCTCGTTGCCATTTGCACACACCATATTGGGCGTGCGCACATGCCATCAGACCTCAAGTAATGCTTTGTAGATTGATGAAGTCTGACTCAAACAATATGTCACAACAGGAGTCTGACAACCAAAAGCACGCTTAATGTAAACTTGTAAAGTCGCAGGAAAGAATGCCAGAGCTTTAGCCAGTTAATGATTTGAGCAGTAGGCTCTTTTTACTGCTACTGAAATTAAATACGTCGGTAAACCTCTCGTCAGTTACAGATGTCCTCCTGCATCAAAATCACGCACCACTGTTTTGCTTCTTCAACAGAATCAGATGAAACAGAGCTGAATATTTACTTCTTCCCAGCCGGCTGCAATGAGTGGACAGGCATTGCTGAACAGGACCAGTGAATCCCATTCTCCCCACTGAAACCCATTTTGCAGTTTTCTGAGTCAAAATGTAAGCCAATTACCTTAGTGAACAACTCTGTTTACTTCTTTTGCTAGAAAGGCTCATAACACCTTGTAATACGCATGCATTCTTTCCTTGCCTGGCTACTAAACACTGAAATCATTGAGGACATTTATTAAAATGCATGCAGCTCTTTAGTTTGACGTTAATTGGGAATTTATGTTCCACAGAGCACTATGTACAACACTGCGGCAACACTTGTTTGGTACTTTATCCACATCCCAAACTGTTGGCTGTAAAGAGCTCGAGGAACATAAAGGCTGGCTGAGTAGTTTCAAAACAAAAGGAACAGAGGAAGGTGAGTATACTGAACTTTGGGGGAAAGTATTACTGCTTATTTTTAAGTAGACACTCAAAGAGCAAGGACGTAGGTGGAGGAATTTGATTATCAGATGTAGTTTTAAGTCTTGTTTCCCTTGGAAATGAAGACTCTAAGATGATTTTCTTTTTTTTTCCTGCTGCAGGAAGGGATTTTAAAATTAAAAATCGTGCTACACTTTATCCTAAGATGTTGTCTTAAATATTTGATGGCAGGTGCCCAACCCTACAGCTTACATGACACATCTGATCTTCCCAGATAACAATACCTCCATGCTCATTTTTATTTCATAAATCCTCTGTCAAAAAGGAGAGAAAAGAAAGAACCGTCTCTGAGTGAGTATAATTTGAAGGAATAGGCAAATTGTGACACTTGGGCAGCTGTTACCGTATCTAAACAAAACACCATTCCAAAGCTGCAGCTGTCTGTAGGAAAGATGGATACAAAGGTACTAAAATTTGGTATATGATCAATGTAGAGAAGAAAATGAATACGAGGTCAATATACCAGATGTATCTGGCCCATAGCACCAGCCTTGAAACCAGCCTCCCTGGACAAATTTCCCTAAGGAATAGTCCACGCCACCATCAAAGGCAGGGATTAGGAGAGTTGCTTCTTTCCCACTATTTTTATGAAAGGTATCGCATTTCAAGCCAGTTAAGGGAGGGGGCAGGGGGTGGCCTTTTAAATTGGGGCTTGGAGCTGTTACTGCAACAACTTGAATTATCATCTCTTTAAGTCTACTTTTCCCACATGTCCCAAATGCATGTGGCCAGACTTGGGTAAAAGGGGGGAAAAAAGAAAAGAAAAGCCTTCTAAAAGAGCCTCTCACCAGAAACTGCTAATTTGTCAGCTGTATTATCAGAGGCAGTTTCCACATGCCTCTCCAGGCCTTTGAAACTTCATGGTACATCTATCTCCCTGTAACAACATTTACAGATGCTCTTTTTCTGGCATATGTAAGGTGCCTGGACTTACAGCACCAGCTCTGCTTGAAATCCTGTCTGCCCTCTCTGTAAAAGCTCACTTGTGGTGAAAAATGAATACTTTCCATCCCCCTTATTTTGCAAACCATTAAATGTATTGAGAATCGAATGAATGTAGGAGTACATTTTGTATTAAAAACGTATGGTGAAGGCTCCTATGTTAAGAAGCGGGTTAACAAGCAACATCAATATTATATTGTACAAACTTCAATAAAACCAATACCTAAAGAAATCCCAAATTTTGTTTCACTACATGGAATCATGAACGCCTCGATGATTTCAAATGAGACACTTTGTCAATGTTGCTGCTACCTAGCAGTACGTGTTTGGTTTGGGAAACAGCTTTTATCGTGGCTGAAATGAGCTAAAAACCTGCAAGAATAATAAGGACAAGCAAGGGTCTTGTTTCTGGATTTGTCTGGGTGTACAGTGTTCCTTTCAGGACAGTGGGACAAGTGCAGTGCTGCAGGTGAGTGGAAGATGACTCTAATTGGCAGCTTGCTCAGCACTCCGTGACCCATGCTTTAAAATCACAGACCCAGGCAAATTACATGACTGAAACATACAAACTGCCAACACCAGGACTTAGGATGGTACACAGGCCTCTCCTCTAATGTCTCCTGGAGCCTTGCTTTGTTCCAGCTTTCCCCTCTTGAAAACTGAAGCCCTTTCCTCTGTGGAACTCCTCCAGCTGGAGGGGAGGGCACATAAAGGTATGCTCATGCCCGTGCTCATGATCCACATGTCATTGGAGGGATTTGTGGATGCACTCCTGAAAATGGCCAGGCAAGCTTTTCTTTTCCCTTTCCCTTTCTCTTCCCCTTTTCCTTTCCTTTCCCCCACAATTAGTACTGCTTCTGCACGCTAAGCTGGAACACAGCATCTCTGGGTATGTGCATGCAATGTATTCCAACAGGACTCTTATCCCAGCTGAGGTATTTGAGTGTTAATCACAAGTTGAGAACACCTTTTGATTTAGAAGCAGGAGAATGCTCTGTATAGTCACACAAGGACCACAAATGGAGTTTTGTAACTCCAACCATAGCTCTGTGTCATAAAAGCTATTTAGCTGCAAACTATGAAAGATTCTATAGCCTATCACTTGTTCTTGTCTCACAAACTGAAATACATCAGCCTTTCAGCCACAAATTGTCACCTGAACATCTACACACACGCATATGTGTAAAGAAGAGCGGATAAAACAGTCACACAAGATATATGTACATAGGCAGTAAAGACAGATAGATGTCAGCGAGCCATACTTGAACAGAAACAAACTGCCAAAATAAAACATTTAGCATAGGCCTGCAGAACAGCTCCTCCTTTTTAGCCACGTTCCACAGATCTTTCCCTAGCAGCCCATTACATCTCTTCCTGGCTTTTTCTTTTTTTTTTTTTTTCTTATTTTTAATCCTGCCCATGTTCTTAAATTTGCCCAAGTCTTGCCAGAGGAAACGTAATGACACTAATTTTATTTAATATTGTTGACCCGCATTTAAAAAACGTTATTCTTTTAAACTTCCCTAGCTCCTACTTCAAGCCTTTTCATGGTTATTACGTTTCAGTCATTTTAAGAAAATGGATGGAGGTAGAATGGCAAAAACATAAGAAATCGCTACGTTCAGCAGCACAATTAATGCAGTCACCATTGGCAGCTTGGGAGAAGACAATCAACAATCAATGGCTGGAAGGTGACCTGACATCACAGTTTTCTGCCACAGCAATCAATATTGTTCTTGCTGCAGACAGGCTACTCCAGATATGTGATGTTTCATCTCAATGGCTTTTATTCTTGTCCAAATGCTTAATATCATCATACCCAGAGAACCCAGGACTACTTTAAATTACATTCATATCATGCAGAAGTGAAAGAAGTTACTCTTGGAAGAATTTGTCTTTCTGTCCAAAACAAGTACTTTAAAAAGGGGGACAAAAAACATCAACCAAACAAAATACCCAAACTGAATTCATTCACACACTGTGAGTTTGCATTATGCTGCTTTCACAATACCAGCCATTTTCAATTTAATAGAAGCAAAAAGGCAAATTCTTGTAGTTTCCTTTGTTCCTGACTAAAACTTTAGTTACTTGCTATTTTTTGTAACAACAACAAAAGTAGTCCCAGATCAAGTACCATTTGTCAATGGCATGATTATTATCTTTTTTTCCCAGAAGACACATAATTATCTTAGAGTTAATATCTGATAAATGAAACTTTATCCTCCATTTCTTTTTTTTCCTGTTAGGTAAATAGATTGGGAAATTATTGTGCAGTTGCTTGTAGGTAGAAGATAATACAAAATGTAGATGAGCACTTGGTTTGGGATGTTGTTGACTGGCAATACTGCTCATCCTTGGACCAGTGAAACCAGGAGTGCATTAGACAGATCCTTTACAAAGACTGTTAGTCAATTTTCTCCATTTTCACAGCACTTGTAACATCTTTTTCATCTCTACACCCAGACCAGCTTCTACAGAAGTCGGTGGGTGCCTTACCATCAGCAGGCAAAGGCAGAACAATGAGTTCCTTCTAAGAGCTCTCTGTTAATTTGAGACAGGCTAAAAAATAAAGCTCTGAAAAAAAACTCCAGCAAACTAATAACCACGTTCATGCCAGGCACAATATTCTCCAGATACATCCCGAATAAAAGCATCAAGATAAAATTCTTAGGATAGAATGCATTTGTAAGGAACAAGTAACACACTTTAATTAAATGAAATCAAATATTTGAACGGCAGTGCATGACCCCACAATTACTGCTTGAAAACATACTTTCAATTAACTGAACAAATGCATCTTAGTGGATCCTTATGGTATACAGATTGCGAGACAGTTAGGCACCTCTTCAAAGCCCTGAACATGGGGCGACCCTGCTCACGTGGGGATTTGTCCCCAAGGCTGAGCGCTATCGTGTTAGAGGGGCTGAGAGGAGCGCCTCATTGCTTCCCTATGTGCACAGTACGTGTGGAACTGCAGACATGTGGCATGAGTTGTGGAATCATTTTCAGATTTGTTTTGTGGTGACTATGTTTGCGGCAAATACTGAAAATATTATACTAAATGCTGAAAGCATGCCTGTGGGCCCCAGGGATAGACAAGTACATTTTATAATCAAATTACCATATGCTTCTGGCCCTTAATTCAAGAAGTTACACCAGTGCACATTTGGATGCTTACATAGGGTACACACTATGCTTAAGGACAGGGCATAAGCACATACTTAATAAGCATATTGTGGGCTGTTTTGTTTCACCAGAATCTGGGCTACAAAGAGCAAAACAAAACATTTGGATGAGTGATGTCCTTCGGAGGAGGAAAGCAAGTCTCATCCAAGCTAAAAATATATATGAATAATAGACATGAAACTTCCAACACTAACCTAATGCCTGTTTCAAATTATGCCACAGTCCTGCACCACTGCCTTCAATATCAAAAAGTTTTAGCCAAAAAGAAAAGAAACAGATAGAAAAGAATAGAAATATTTACTCTTCATAGTAACATTATTTGTCTTTCAGTGTTTACATTTACATGTATTAAACCTTTGGCTCAAGAAAAAAACGTATTTAAATTGCTTTATGTTAGTGAATGATTATAAAATATCTATTGAAAGTGCAGAACGTTCCTGCCTCTGATTAATATATTTTTCTTTAATTACAGAGGAGATTCATCAGCAAGCCTTCTTGTTGCTACAGTCTATTAAAGAGCCTCAAAGTTGCTGAGCAATGCACTTTTAACAGCCGATAAGCATATGCAAGACTGAGGCCTGGTTTTAAATGCACAGATGCAAGTTATCAAAGCAACCATTCATTTCATGTCGGTTTTAATATTCTCAACTCGATACAATTTGATGACTAATGACTTGAATTATATTTTTTAAAATGATAGCCTTTGACTCATGACGCTCAAAGTAAAGGATGGCAACTAAAGGCCATCAAGTGTCAGTCCATCTCAGCCCATCACAAGCCTCACCATCTCTGATTAAACTCCTTACATGCTTAATGTTAGGCAGATGCTTTAGTAAGGAGTTGGGTCAGGCACCAAAGCCAGCAAGTATCATCAAATTTCCTCACGTTCCATTATATAGAAATCAAGGCATAACAATTTTTAATGAACATCAGAGAACTGTGTCAGCATTGTTCTTAGGAGAGCTACAGATTTGTTCAGTTTAGATATGTTCTAATTTAAAGATTTCCACAATAGGGAATTAAAAAGACCTGAATTATAATTCCTTTAATGGCAGATCACTTGATAACACTGCCATCTCCAGCAGTTCTATATTAAAATGCATGGTTGTGCAGACAAATACTTTTTGAAGGAAAAGTGTTTAACATTATCATTTAACTTTGTCTAATTAGCTGAATACTGTATTTTTTTTTCTTACCCTGAAGCTCCTAAAAAGCCGATCTAATTTCACAATGAACACTTTGTGCCATTATATTTGGAAATGTTTGCATTTGCCAACTCTTGTGCAATCGCCGTTCATCCCTCTGCACTGATCCCTTGCTTCTCTTTCCTTAGGAGTGATTCTCTACCTTCAGCTTAGATGAGCTCCTTCCATTAAAAAACCTGTTCTGCTGATTCAAAAAACAAACAAATAGTTGTTAAAGTTTCTCAGTGGATTTTTTTTTTTTTTTTTTTCCAAAGGGGAGGACGTTTTGCTTCCTCAACCATCTTCCGTCTCTTCTATCCTTAGCAGCTCTTTAGCAGCACTGGAATTCAGTTCCAGAGGAGATTCCGCACTCACTGCGTGCTGAACCACAGAATCACACAGAATGGACCTCTGAAAATCACCCAGTCCAACCCCCAAGGTCAGCTGGAGCAGGGCATCCAGTTGAGTTTTGAATATCTCCATGGACAGAGACTCCAAATCCTCTCTGAGCATCCTGTTCCTTTTTGTTTTATTTAAAATCCTTCTGGTAAAAATAGCTTTTTTCTTATGTTTAAAAAGAATTTGCTGTATTGCAGCCTATGCTCCTTGTCTCTTTTTGTTTCATCAGAAACCTCCATGAAGAGCCTGGCCCTTCATTTCCCCCCATGCCACCAGGTATTTCTCCACACATACAAGGTTCCTCCAAAGCCTATTTATGAAGACTAAACAATCCTAGTTCTCTGAGCCTTTCTTTGTATAACAGATGCTCCAACCACTTCATCTTTGGGATATTTTCCTAGATTTGTTCCTGTATACCCATATCTCCTCAACAGGACAGCCCAGAACTGGACACAACACTCCACTCCCTAGATCCAAGGCTGCATTCAAGCATTTTCTCCCAAATCCAGCTCCATTAGCGGGCAAACAACTAACACTAGACACCTCTAACTCCTGCCCTAGCAGAGGGTACAGCCACTTGATGGAGCTCAGGCAAAAGGAGCAGAAGCAGCTCGCTGGTGTGAGCCTATGCCAGCCAGCCCTCAGCGGACAGAAGTCAAGCCTACAGGCAGCCCAGAGAGGCCTCCCAGAGGATGTCTGTCCACAGCTTACCTCGCTAATGGTGCTGAGTAGACTGTCAGAGTAATGGCAACCTTCACCTGATGTCATACCCTAATTGCTCCAAAACCAGGGGAACTGATTTTGGCAGTACTGGCAGTACTGCTCTACATCTCTGTAAATACAGATGCATTGATGTGCACAACTGGGAATGCCCAAGATGAAATACTAATCCATCTGACCGATCACGACAGCTATCAAGCATTTCACATGTTAGGAGAATAAAAACGTTACATAGCAAAAGGAGACACTGCCTCAACCTTCCTTGGACTGTACTGCTGCACAGGGAGAGCAGCTCCCAGCCTGAGAAAGGGGCCTTTTGGCACCTACCAACAGCTCGAGACATGTCAGCATACATTTTAGACAAACATTTCTTCGAAGCCAGGCAATTGTTGTTTCCTCCATTTTCATTTTCCATTTGCTTGCTCAACCTCTGCAGCCCCTTTGTTGCCTGGTAATAGGTGAGATAGGCAAATACGGGCTCTGGGTGCTGGAACGAAAGGGCCTTTCATGTTGTCGGCAGTGCAGAATGAGCAAGTGGTGTAAGCCGCCTTTGCAGTTTACATACTGTAGTGGCCTGCTATAGAAACTATGTAATTTGGTTTGCTTTGTTATTTGATAAACGGCAAGGGAAGCTTTGTAGCATGTTGACTGACTCTACTTGTAAGGTCATAGGCCAGTGCTGGAGTGAGAGGACACAGCCTTCTGCATGGTCCCAGAATGCCTCCAGATTGCCTAGGAGAAAGCAGGCTTTATTAGAGCCACAAAGACCCCACGATGAAGAGCAGCCGCTCCTAATCAGGAGAAAATATTGGAGGAGGCTTCGACAAAAAGGTACCAAGTAGTCTTAATGTGAATAATGCACCGTAAAGAACTATGAGTCTTACAAATGATGCTGCTTGCTTAGAAATCCACACTGTAGCCCACCATGGATTGCCATTTTTTAAATTCAATCCTATACACTTTTTCACCCTGGACAGCCCATTTCAAAAGACCTGTAAAACTGAGTCTTTCAAGTGGATTTTCTCAAATACAAACGAGTGAAAGACATGTCCACTTTACTAGACTACTGCTTGTGACAACACCCACGTAGAAATGAATAAACAGTACAGAGAGGATGCAAGTCAGACTGTTCTCATCAGCTTTTACCTCCAGGAGCCATCTGTGACACAACAGCACATGTTTGTTAACAGGAAACTATGCCCAGCAGTGGCCCTGAACAAGGAGGACTTCTGGACCCCAATTAGTGGAGACATGCGGAGATGGAAGAGAAAAGGAATTCAGTCAACAATTACCATCCCTGCTACATCCTCCCCCTGCTCCTGCTCCTTTAACACTTGTGGCATCACAGACCAGGATCCTCCTCTTCATGGTGTTTCAACTACCGAAGGGGAGCTTGTGTGAGCTATCTGCACTGCTAACAATTACAGTATGTGCTACTGTACTTTACAGACAGCAATTTTTTCCCTCTGGAAATATCCAGCTTGCTATATTTCAAGGGCCTATATTTCAAATGTGCAGGTACATCTGTCTTACCACTGAGAAATTGCTGACAGAAGCAAGGACCTGACCCTGAAGATGTCTTTGGACATATCAAGTAAATGGGAGCAGCTACTGTGTAGGAGAAATCTGACTCTTCACTGTGGAGTACACATGGCAAAAATTCATTATATTCAACACATTCTGATATGCAATTAACAACCTGGAATGAGTTCAGGTTATTGGCTTGCACCATCTTCCCAAGCAGTGCAAACCCAGACTTGCTCCATAAAGGTGTGGGAAATTTCCAGAGACAGTAAAGGTACTGGACGCTCTGGCCCTGCAGATCTAGC
Source organism: Excalfactoria chinensis (assembly GCF_039878825.1). Taxonomy (NCBI): domain Eukaryota; kingdom Metazoa; phylum Chordata; class Aves; order Galliformes; family Phasianidae; genus Excalfactoria; species Excalfactoria chinensis. The sequence goes on along the minus strand of NC_092835.1, from coordinate 14,538,925 downwards.
CAGCTGGGAGACAGTGGCCCATGTGCAGCTCCAGTTCCAGGAGTGGGCTCAGTGCTTGAGATTAATCTATTGCCAAATGACTGATGTGTTATAGAGGAATAAAATCAGTGTGTCTGAAGCCTAGACGTTAAAGCTGGTATTTATACCTCCCATTTTCATAGTAAACACAAAGCAGGTGACGCTCAAGACAAACTGAAATAACTCCTCTGAATTATTCTGCTTGTTTCTTATTTATTTTACCTTACTCTGAAAGTTAGTTCCATTTTCTGAGTCAGGGAGAAGCACTAAGAGGAAATACCTTGCTAGTCATTTGGTCAGAGCTTGACAACAGACAGTCTTGCAAAAAAAAAAAATCACTTCTGTATTACTTTTAAAACCAAAACAAGGACTGAGTAAGCCTAGGGAAACTCACCTGGAAGCAAGATGTTACAAAGGGGGCAATGAAGTTTGACAGGCAAGGGATGAGACTTAATTAAAGCTAGAGAGGGGAAGAAGGGAAGAAATTAAATGCTATTTGGGAACACACAAAACATAAATAACTCAAAATATGAAATATTCATTATTTGTAGCTGTGAGAGGTTGCTTGGGAATATTTTATTGCTCTTCCTCCGTCCCCAGTGTTTTTTTCTGGGAAGGGAAAAAAAGTGGAATACTTCAAAGGACGTGGAAAGCAGGATAACTGGGGGGTTAATTCATGTACTTTCTGGTCTTTCATTCTCTAACTCATCCCATCTGAGCCTTGGATCTTACTCTGGTTGAAAAGCCAAAGCATGTGCATTTGGAAGTAATGGGAATATTCTCACTCCAAGTGATGGCTAACTATCATTATTAGGGCTCTGGATCTGGGCAATGCAGGGCTTTTCTCTGGCTTTGAAAACTTCCCTGTTCTGGGCAGCAGGAGGTGAGGCATTACCATTAGGAGGTGAGCATGTATCCTTCTACCTCTTCAGGGGCCGGGCTGCTCACATCAGAGCTGCAGCTGCAATGTTCTTTGAAAAGGTGCAGTATATATGCATATAAGTGCTCCTTTAGTTACTATGGAAGAGGGATTCAGCCTATTCCTAGCCTCTTTGAGGTGTCAAGCTTACTGAATTATTGAGCTTTTCTGCTCCTTTGAGCATGCTTTCAAAATAGGTACTATCTAGTCTTCAAGTATATGGATTCTATATATTGAGCAACAGTCCTTGCAGTATCTGAGTTCTGCTGATTAAGATACCACTATCTTCCCTTTAATCATTACCATAAAAATCACAAACTTTTTGAAAAATATAAATTATTTCTAGATTTTATTTCTTTTTCCCTGATTTTGTCACATCTTTTGTATGTTCTTTTTCCCTCCCCATCCAAGAGAACCATGCAAGCCTCACATTTCTGTCTGTGGTTTTAAAATGAAATCTTTAAGCTGGGATAAAAAAAAAAAAAGTTCCAGTTATCACAACACACAGAGTAACTAACAGATGGCCAGGCCTTTATCCCCAAAATACATTACAAATGTTCTGCCTCTACTGCAGTATCCACCTCAGCAAACAGTACTACTTTCATGTCATGGGGAAGGGTTAAAGCCATGGAGGGATGTGGGTAGTGCTGAGCAGTGCAGTAGCTGACTCCTGGCAGTGAACCCAGTGATGCTTTGCAGAGCTGAGCCCAATGCAAATTCATACCTCAAGTCATCATACTGCTGTCTAACTTCACACAGACATATTTGCTGAAGTGTTTAACATTTCTGTAAAATACTGTAATTATTACTGCTAACCTGATTATTCACTAAAAACAACCCTTCTTTAAAGCTCTCCTTCCCTTGAGAACATCAAACACACTTATGTGACCACAACTTCAAGTTAGATAAAGAAATGCAAATGCCCGATTTCCAAGGAAAACGTTGCACAGACCTAGTGCAATGAGGGAGCTACATTAACTAAATAAGGACAAAAAAGAACAGCTTCAAGCAACACTGGTTTGACAAAACATATTCAAGAGACCCCATCCCTCCTTGAACTTCCTCGAGAATTCCGAAATCCATTTGAAAAAGGCAGTTCTCCTTATTACACCAAAAACAAGTTCATGCTTTTGTAAGGGCTGCTGTGCCAGGAAGGTCTCCAGCTAAAGACCTGAGGAATTAGGTAGTGCCATAGCAGCTTCTGTAAGTACTCACAGCTTCAGGCAGAAGAAAAGATACATCTAAAGATACTGAAGGAGAACAAATTTATGAAAGTAGCCTGCCAGGAAAGTAAGAGCAGTGGCAATGGCAGGGCTGCAGAGACAGAAATGCACATTTAGGCACAGGGAGGTGCTTGGGCTCAGCACCAAGGAGCATGGACAAACTGGGGCCTTCAGATATTCACTCAGGTCCCAAAACAGATAAACACCAGCAACTCCAGTCCAGAGGGAAGAAAAGTACTCTTCACTCCACAAGGCTACTTACAGATCACATAGGGAAGCTCCTCCGCCATGGCCAGGAGCAGGGGCCATCTTGGTGAGAGCTGAGGCCTCAGTGGCTGCCCCAACCTCTTCTCCAACAACAAACACAAAGCCTTCCTTCTGCAGCCCAAAGGAAGGGCAATGAGTGGCATGATCCTGCTGGGACTGGTTTGTGCCATCTGACGGCAAAGCTTGTTGCACAGCAAGCATCTCTAAGCCAGGCAGTGTAGGCCATGGCCTGGTGTTCAAACCAGAAAATAACTTGAGAAGATAAGTAAGGAATTAGTTCTGGATTAAGGTAGGATGTGAATTCAATTTGCTATGATGCTGCAAAGCAACTGAAGTAAGCTCAGCCAGACAAAAAGTGCATTTCCAGTGCCTGGGCCCTGGCTGAGGTGGTGTGAGGTGACGGGTGCCTGCGCCCTGTGCTGCTCACCTCAGCCTCTGGCTGCTCCTCGTCTGCTCTGTCAAAGCCATCGATGTAGGAAAATACTAAGTGTTTAATTTAAGCCAGATAATCCTGACAAAATACAATGGAGGAGCACGCACAGTTGTGCCAGGAGGCATGGCAGACAGCAGCCTTCAGGAAGGTCAGCATCCATGCTGGGTCAGTCCCTGAACCTCCCATCCCCACTCAGGGCAGGCAGGGCAGAGTGGCTGACTGCTCTGCTGTGCCCTGAGTATCACAGCATGGCTCTTGTTCCTGGCCAGTTCTACACACGTTGGTATATACATGAGTGGAGCTGGCCATGTAAGTACCCTTAAGTGATCCTTTGAAACACAGATAAACAACCTTTGCAGGAAAAAGAAATAGGGTAATACAAAACAGAACATGAATGCTGCTTGTGTTATTTTGTATGTAGAACACTAGGTGGGTATTGAACAATTATGCAAACTTTCTGAGAGAACTGGCCATAAACTAGTTCTTTTAAGAGGTGTCAATACCACAGCCGAATAAAATCTTTACACATTATATTGATCTGTATCTATCACATCTTGATCAAAGCTTCCTGCCTTCTGTTAAGGTATTAATGATTTTCTAAGCAAAATCAAACATGGCTACTTCATCTGTCTGAACAAGTTAGATGAAGCCTCTTTAATTGCTGACTTTGATGCATCTTTTCTTGCATACCAATTTCAGCTAGGAAAGACAGCATGCAAGCGTTAAGTTATCAAAAAGGTGGTAGCAGAGACATCTTGCTAAAAGCATCTCACCCATTCTTGCCTGAGCCTCAGTTTTAGGAACCTTATTCTTGCTCTGTGTTCAGGTTGCCACAGAACAAGAGGGCTTGCTTCATAAATGACTCTTTGAAGTCCTAATAAATAATAAGATCCCACCTATAGCTGCAATATTGCTAATGAGAGATTGTCTGCTGATATCTGGCAATTTGTTAGACAAAGGTTTGGAGAAACACCACCTGTAAAGTTAGGAGATACTCAAAACATTGGAAATAAAAGCCCATCAAACTTACATCAAAAAAACATCCCCACATCTGTCATTCTGATGATTCTAGCTCATCAGCTTTAAGCATCCCCTTCACATCTAAAAATACTAAAAACTCCAGTATTATTATTACAAAAGCTTCATGAGTGTTCAGTCATCAAGCCCTGTTATGAATTTTGTGACTAAATTATCCCTGGTCACTAAAGAGTAGAAGCATATGACAAACCTGCATGTCTACTGCTGATATGCTTCTGTCATCTGTGTCAGAGCTTTTAAAAGCTCACAGGTGCAATACAAAAATTCACTTTTGCACAATCATACTATTATTAGCTGCTTCCACCTTGTCACCTTTTGCTCAGATGAATAATAAATATTATATATAAATATATATATATATGAAAATATAGGAATGAAATCCAAGCTTAAAGATACAGAGAAAAAAAGGTTTGGAATTCACAGACATTCTGTATCTTCTCCAGAGAGCCATGGCACTTGCTTGCACCCAGATTTCCTAGTGCCTCAGCCCTCGGCTGGATCTTTCTGGCATGATTTCATCCTTGTCTCTTTAAAATTCCTTATCAGGAGGCTTGTGCTTCTTGTGTCTGTCCTTGTAACATGATAAAAAGGAAAAATGAAAGAGAATGGGATTCCCACAGTAATATATTTGTATTGCTGTTGTTAAACTTGTGTCAAGAGCTTACAACTTGACCACAGAAAGATCTGTACTTGGCGTAAACCTGGAATAAGAGGGTTCGTCCCTGGGGGCAATTTCATAAAACACCAAATTAAGAGACATCAGCTGGGTTCTTAAATTACATGAAGTAAATAAGACACATCAGTAGTTTCAAGTACTCATCTGTAATCAAATAAACTGTATTTCAAACCTGACATTTGGCAAGGGGTTAATTCCTGCAGATCCGTTCTGTACACATTTTTTGAATCTTTAATAAAAGATAGATTGCCTCATAATGTAGGAGAACACAATTATTTTACTGTGGCATGAATGTTCTAGCCTGTGCCTAAACATGTTTTGTTTCAGTATGTTTGTTGTTGTTCACTTTGTAGAATACACCGTAGGTGCTCTTGGAAATTCCTTTGCCAATTTTACAATGTGACTTGCAAATTTTATCCCTGACATGTTTGCTTAATTTCTGGACGACTGCCATTGTATGCACAAATGTAAGCCTCGTGTTTTGAAGTGCTGTGCCCCTTAACCATGACTATTTCCCATTGCTTTCAGCAGTCATTCACGCAAGGCTGTAAAGGTCCTGTGCGCTGTACAGGACAGGACCATTGGGTTCATGTGTTCATCTCAAGGAGCTGAACACCTAAGCTATCACCTGGTTCTCATAAATTCTGCTTGTGATCTTTGTGGTTATAGTTTCAGTAAACATGTTTGGAGAAGTTCAAATGAACATACAATTGCAACGCTACCCTTCCTGTGCTGTTGTATGATGTTTGTAATGGTCTCAATGAACTCAAGTTTCCTTCAGTTCTGCCTGTCCCTGCTTCCATCTGTCAGGCTGCAGGACAGCATAGCTGTTTTCACAGTTTGAAAGTAGTGGAATGCACTTTCTAGGGTGAACTAGCACTGCCCACCTGAATGTCTGAGTGCACTCTAAACACATGCATCCTTAATTTTCTTACCTTAAGCTGTCCTGTGCCATTGCTGGCACTGCATGACGTTCTATCTATCTGCCTCTATTTCCACAGCACTGACAGAGATAATCAACACAGCCAGCCCACTCCTGACAAGGATGAAGAACTTCAGTAACGAGGTGGACATTTGTTCAAACTGTACTTTAACCAGTCTGATGCAGAGCTGCCTTTCTTGTCTTAGGCTCCTAGGGCTAGAGACAGAGACCATTGCCAAGGCAGATGTGTGTTTATACAAAGAAGAGTAACAAATGTAAGCTGGAGGATGTTTCAGCCCCTTGCACAGGGGATTTAGTCCATGGAGAATGGTGGAGGAAGGTCTGGTATGTTGACCATGCTTACTGCCTTGGGTTAGTTCTTAGGCAGGTGAAATCTGATTTAGGAAACTTGCCCATGCGATGGGAGACAGCTCTAATTCAAGCCAATTGTGCATTTGGCCTGCTTAGGGAACACCTGCATAGGGTCACTGAGAACCCCATGTAGTTCCCCACACACAGGGATGCGCTGGCTGCAGGACAGACACAAAACAAAATAATTTCCAGGGCTTTGGACTATAAAATCTCCTCTTTTCTTCAGCCACACTGTAGTACTCATTAGAACCAGTACATGAAAATGTTAGAATGAATCCTTATAATATTTATTACCAACTGCAGAACACATCCTGCCTCATGTAATGAACACAGGAGTTCTTTCAAAGAGAACTGAACAAGATACCTTTCTGCACGCTACAGGCCAAATTATGTCCCTCTCTGAAGGATTCGCAAGTCTCTTTGGGAGGAATGAATACATATTTTTTGTTTTAAAATGCTTTACTATCCTGCTGTATAATCAGAAATTTCAGAACCTTCATTGTCGGCGTGAAACAATCTTTTATATATACTGTAGCCATTGCTACTTCCATGCAAGAGGTAAACTACTTTGGATGTGTACTTCACTTTGTGCTGTAATGCTATTAGTTTTACCTTAACAACAAAAGTATTTACCATCTCCAAGTCTGAATGAATGCTTTAATTGTTCTTCGAGTTGAGGAGAGGTTCTACATTTGAGGTTGGGAAATATTTCTACTGCAAACATCAGACTAAAGAGCACAAATTCAGCCTTCATTTTTCTCCATAGCAATCACTGAGTACAACTTCTGACACAAAAGCGAGTCAGTACATAATACAGCAGCAACAAAACATCTCAATAAAAAGATATTTCATTTAGTGAATGTTTCAGTTGCCTCAACAAACAAAAGATTTGCTGCTATGCCCATGAATGGCTGCTTCAGTTGCAAGGTATAAGGTATGTGTAAGTCTCACAACATAAGTGTTGCCCTTGAACTGAACTGCCCTGAAACAGGAGGGTCATAACGCGCCATCCTGATAAACTGATTTATGTCAGACTGAAAACCAGCCAGACTTCAGTTTCAGCTTCAAATGTATGTGGATGTGTATGCTACAGAGTGGAACTAACAAAAATTAGTGCACCTCTGAAACAAAACCTAGTATGCCTTGCTTTCCTTCTTTTTTTTCCCTGTATAAAGGAGTTAGGATATTCATTAGGCTCTTTACTTTAATTACATCTTGCTCTGTGCAATCATACTTACAGCTCACTCCTAAAAGATCACATGTACAAATAGTTCATTCTCTTTTGTATAGACATGCGTATTAAAAACTCAGCAATAACCAGATAGCAAATAGTAGACCTGCTCTCAAGGTGTATTTTCCACTCCAATAAAGGTACACACAATTCCCAGTTACACTGAATCTAACCAGTGTGCCCATCTCAGGGCTGTGTGTAACCAAAAGACACTGAAATTCCAACCCAAAGCCCTCAGTGTAGTTCTTCACTAGATAGTAAGGCACTCTAAAAAAGGTGATCTGGGGCTTAAAATCCCGTTCATGTTGGAGACCCAGCAATTAATTTTTCTATTCTTGTTTTTTGTTTGTTTGTTTAATGTGCTAAATTACTTCATTAAGTAATTAAAACAATTTTTAAAAGGTCTGATTTGCCTTTTTTTTTAGCTATAGGTCAAAGTCACAGTAAGGTTTTTGCTATTAAAGAATCTCCCTAGGCATGCTGCTCTGTCACAGATCTTAACTCAAAATCATTTATTTAACATCTGTTCCGCAATCATTTCTTAAAGATTTACTTCCTTTAAACACAACTGGGACACTTGATCCTCCCTTGTTTCAATCTGCAATATCCTTAAAAATAACAGTAGAAGACGTTGTGAATACAAAACCGAAGCTGACACCAATAAATTTCAGTGACTCATTTCTCTTGCATTATTCCTGCTTGGCTGGTTTCTAGGAGGAGATGAACTATAGAGACACTCAGAGGCAATTTAGGGGTATTACAGAAAGACCCATTCATTTTGGATTGCAAAGATCCTCTCAAAACTACAGGAAAACTACTTTCTAACTAATAACGTGTAAAAGGATGAACAGATTTACCAGGTGCTAGAAGATCTAATGTCAGGTTATGAGGTTGTTGCCATGGACTTGTCCTCTTTTTTCCACCTGGAAATTTTGCTTGGTCTGAATTTAAGGATTCTGGATATTGTTCCAAGACTTCTGGCAACGCAGCCAGAGCAGAAACCACTGCCAAGCTGATGGTCATCCAGAACTGCAAACCAAAGGTCTCCTGAGCATGTACAGATCAACCCCATAGAACAAGCACCCATCAGCTCTGCAGGACACATGATGTAGGTCTCATGTACCATAAGTTTGCTATGAATGTTTGGACCATCTGTACAACTCAGTGTATGTCAGACCAGAAAATCCTTGTTGAGAAAAAAGTTTTTCGCGTTAGACCTGTGCAACTGAGAAAATGTAAATCTGATGATCTGATGCCAGACATACATTGCAGCAACATGTAGGATAAGTAGCTTGCAAATATGACCTTAGAGAATTGAAAAACATGGGTGTGAAAAAGGAATCCATAATCATTTGTTCCTTGTTAATTATTTTTAAGCCACTCATTACTCAACCCACCGACAGCTTTGAAAGTCCATATCCTGTTGACGAAGTTCAGTTTGATTTCAAAATTGGATTTAAAATGCAGTTTACGTGGGTCTGAAATGTTAATAATTATTGTGGTGTAAAAGATTTTCATTGAGAGACGCTGCAGCAAGCCATTGCAAGCCCTTGTGCCGGATACATTTGTCACAGCAAGTGCCTGGGGTCTGCCTGGGGTCCGCTCCCAAAGGGCTGACTCGGCTGCTCCAGCTGCTGCCAGGTCATTGCTGTGCCAGCCCATTACTGCACTTCAAATGGGGCTGCCTTGGATTGAACTGGTACGGTCCCTATAATTCGTGTCAAGTATCAAGGAGGGAGAGGGGGAGGAAAAGGCAAATATCATAAATGAAAGAAAGATAATAGTACTTTTCTCAGTCCTGTAATTTCATTCAAAGAGTTGTAAGAGGTGAAAACTGCATTAATTACCTGAAGATCCGCACATAACCTTTACTGAAGAGGTGTTCCTTAAATTTATGGCAGGTGTATCAGCTTATAGGTTTGTCTTTGTTTTTGCCCAGCAGTACAAATGAATCACAGAATCACAGAACTGCAGGGGTTGGAAGGGTCCTTTAGAGATCACTGAGTCTAACCTCTAAAATGAGAAGCAACTCAGCAAAATTCATGGTGACACACTGCTGTGAGAACAGCACGAGTGGGTGGAAAACCCACCATGACCGGAGTAAGGAATTAATCTTGGTCCCTCCTCAACCACAGCACAGCCACACAGCTCCAGCCAAGTTAAAGTGCTCGAGAAGGGAAATGAGACTCCTTGGATAATGAATGAAGTCTTGTGGGATGCTGCACATCTCACTGAAATACACCTTTGCTGGTGGTAGTGTGGATGCTGCAAGAGGGCTCTGCCACCCCCAGCAGCATTTCCCTTGGCACCTACCCCAAGCCATGCTGCTGCGCCCCCACCAAGTTGCCTTACTAAGAAAAAGCAGTTCCAGATCCTAACAGTATGATGCCTGTGTCTGCAACTGAAAACATCTCAACATCTCAGATGCTATCATGACCAGATGGAATCCTGCTTGCAGCAACTCTCAGCTTCCTGAGATTTCTAGCTGGGCGGGCTGTTATCCTGTGCTATCTCCTGGAGTCACTGTTTGCCAGACACTAAACGATAACAAAGCAGGGAAAGGCCAGCTGAGTGTCCTGCTCACTACTAGGAGCCCACTAGCAGGAGCCCTGATGAACTCCATCGTGGAAAGATGGGAGGACTGCATCCCATGGGCTGCGCTTGGAATAAACTATATACAATCCGGAGTTATGTTTGGTTGCTCAGGACCCAAAGGGCAATCACTTTTCTGCCAGATCAGAAGTGAAGGTCTCTTTGTTTGAGTATATTTTTCTCCTATTTGTGAGTATCCTAAACTCGCATTGAGAACATTTCTCAAAACAGAAAACATGACAGCAGAGATTTCCTCACACACGGAAATCTACATTTTGACTTAATGCAAATATATCACCCTTTTTTGCTGGCAAAAGACTGTTTCAAATATTTGTCAGTGCAATAGTAATGGTCCCCAGCTCTGTTTTCACTGCCTCTCCCCAGGGTCTGCCCAAACACATATCTGTTGTTCCATAATTATATCTAATGTAACTATAACATCTATAACGCCTCTAACTAATAGGAGATACTGAATCTCCTTAAATAGGTTGCTTCACTTTTGTTCTGACACTATCATGACTGCACCACCACTACGAATATGAGCACTTTACAGTCATTAATGGATTAATCTTCACAGCACTATGGTAGAGATGGAAGACAAAAGCAGAGATAAAGCAAGTAACTATTTCAACTGGAGACACAGCTTAAAAGGAAAAAAAAACCTCAAACCACCAGAATATCCAGTTCCCTCCTCTATGCCCCCATGATGGGATTGCAGCCCAACGTTTTTGAGTTGCATTTTTTTTTCCTCCGAGTTTTTTTTTTTTTGCATAGCTTTTTACACATAAGAAATGAAAATCTTGACTCTTATACATTTTAAATTGCACAGAATACCAAACTTCCACAGAAAAATCATGTCACAATCCAAACCAAACTGTTTCAGTCTGCAGTTTCCATGTAACAGTTTTGACTTGCTCTGCTTTTGACAACACTTCCGACAACATTCAGATGTCAAAGCTAAATATGACTTTGTGAAGACTTTGCTTTAAAAAAGAGCAGCTTCTTCAATAAAAATAAACTTTTCAAAAAGCCTCACCTCCTATAGACAAGAAGTTATTTGCTATTTTATTGACTTAAAGAGAATAAAAGTCTTGCAGCCTTTGGATCTGATAGGAGTCCACATTGTGGAATCAGAACATCCTGAGTTGGAAGAAACCCATAAGGATCATAAAGTCATAGAAGGGGCTGGGTTGAAAAGGACCTCAGAGTTCATCTAGTTTCAACCCACAGTTTCAACTATGTGCAGGGTTGCCAACCACCAGACCATGCTGCCCAGAGCCACATCCAGCCTGGATCATGGAGCCCAACTCCTTGCTCCACACAAGACCACTCGATTTCCTCAGAGATGCCAGCATGCAGTAGTTGAGCTTCTGCATGTTTTTGTTTGTGAATGGGGATGGGAACCTGGATTTTCAGAACAGCTCATTTCCACTGATTACTGGGCTAAACTGACCAGCTTATTTATGCCTGACTACCATGAGAGTATGTCCACACATACATGCTTCTACCTGTGGGAACACAGCCGAGTTAATGCTGCCTGTGTGCTGCTTTTTGTTCCCAGTCAGGCGAAAGAAAGAAATGGAATTTATTTATCTTAAAGCTATCGAGAAAAATCACCTCTATTGGATGAGCTCTAGATTTCCAGTTCCTCCACACTCCTCTATGCACTGTTGTATACAGATGCTTCATTCTTCAATGAGAAAGCCAGAAAATTAAAATCAATAACTTCATTATGTCTACAGTGCTTTTCTGTGCACTTGAGTTTTCCCAGTCTTAATGTCTTACTATAACTTAAAAATCACTGCTCGGCTTTTCCAAAATAGTCCATTTCTATTCCTTTCATACAGAGGTTAGGAATATAGAAGTATATATTCCATTTTTTTTTCATCATGTAGATTCTGAAAGGACTAAAGCAGATCTGTTTTCTTTCACAAAGAAATGTCCAACTGAAGGAAATACAAACAACTATTTTTACGGTATCTTCTACAGATGGTAAAAAAATAATACTTAAAACAATGGAGCAATTATCGGGAACCTTTTACATTCATATTCTCATTTTCTGACAACAAGAATTCTTCCCGCACGGTTCCTCTTGTTTTGTGCATATACAAAAAATAAATAATTGACATTTTGTACTATATGAACTTCATGTATTATTAATTTGATGGAAATGAACACATGATGGAGCACCTTCTTTATCTTTGTGATTGTTTTCGCAGATATGTCAGTAGCACTGATATTGCATTGTATGATGTGTCCTAGGGACTGCAACGCTTCAACAAAATACCTCTAGAAATGCATGTGCACCCTCCATGTCATCTAACAAACTCACCTTTCATTACAGTCACCTGCAGTAAATCCAAGCTTACATTTGAAAGGCAAATCTAAAAAGCTACTGAAGGGAAAAAAAATAATGCATTAACGTAGCAATAGAGTCTCAGAGATTACTTTTCCTATAATTCTAATGAGACAATAAAAATAAAAACCCAGGGATTCAGACTTGACGGTAATGCAGAACTTCCTTCACAAGAATATTTGGGGTCTTCATTAAATGATATACTGTGTGCTATTTCTATCTCATCTAAAATTCTGGCATCTCCTGACAGTGTGATCCTCCCAGTGATATGCACATGAGTAATCACTCATTTACATTAATGGGATTATGGGTGTTTTGTATCTAGGAGAGAATACTTCTTTTTCCATTCTTTTCCCCCTCTAAGAGCGGTTGCTCACTATGCACTTGGCAACTGAGATGTATTAAGGTTTTTCCCTAAACAGGAATTAAGTCTCCCCTGTACAGCATGTCATACTTGCCTGAAAGCAAGAATGCTGCCTACTAAGCAACAGACACCCTAATTAAAGTTGCCCAGCATAATATCAGCCCATTAGTATAAACTAAAGACCAAAGAGAATAATGGAGGTGGTATTAGGATACCACAAAACATAACCTAAGGTCAAACAAAGATTAGTTTGCTTTGGGTAATTTCTTTAAATTTATACATTTTAAACCAATTTCCAAAGCCAAATATAGACAGAACAACGCATGTCAGTTTTCAAGCACCTGCCAAAACAAAAATGATAACAAATAAAGAGCAATAAAATAATTGTCAATCAGATGCTCTCGCACGAACATTTTGCAATAATGAGATATAATAAATATTCATCAACGCATAATCCATAAAGGCACATAGGAGCATATTTTCTGCCTGCATGTAACATATTGTGCTGAACAGTTACAGCTGATCATGGAATAGCAGCAGTCTTACAATGCTTTCTTGCACATTACAATTCCTTTATCCTTGCACAGCCTGGAAAATTGGAACCCTTAGAAACTGTGGGAGAAGGAAGGGATAAAGACTGAGCGCGTTGCGAATGCCAGGCGTTCCCTCAAGAGGACAGGCCAAGCTCTGAAATCAATCAACCTTGCAATTGCCGTGTTCAAAGTTTATGTTTAATCGATAATCAAATATTTAAAAGTGATTTTTTTTTATTTTTATTTTTTAATAAATATATTCTTGGTTGACTCTTTTGGGTTGAACCACATGAAAATACTTCAGGAACAGAGAAATGCTAGCGGTAATGCTGCTGAATGACTGCCTATTAAAATGAGCCTGCTTTCAAAATAATAGCAATAATGCTAATAAAACCTAGATCCTGACAGCTAGCCAAGCAAAACAAATTATCCCGACTTGTTAAAAACACTTGCATGGCACTCTAACAAACAGGAGTATGTTTCAAAACACAGGGAAACCCCCCCAACAGTTGATAAAGGAACCAGCTTGCAGAGCGTGGTTGGTTTCATCAGATCCTCCATGGTACTTGAATTGTTTTGTGCACACCTATCATATAGTTCTGTGAGGTGTTTACTGCTGGATTTAGGGAAACAAGGACCTCTCCACAGGCTCTACCAATGGCCCACACCATCTGCAAGGAGGAGAAAGGTGTTCGTAGCATAGGCCTATGGTCTAAATTTGTTCTGCATTTCTCCTACAACAGTCACACCCAAAGACCCAAAGTAAGGGAACTCATCCATGAGGATGCATTCAAAACCTGAAAGGCAGCAGATAATCCCACTGCTTGCTGCAGGGTGTGCCCTGTGGGCATTGCTGTGCAGCTCAAGGTGGGCCAGCATATGGATGTCATACAGATACCAGTTCTCCAGCCCCCCTGTGCCGTACAAGGCTTCTGTTATCACACTTGGCAGTGGGATTCAAAAGAAAGCTTTAAAGGCTTGAAATGGAGATGACAGAGTATCTATAACGGCACCCATTACATGGATTAATCCCTTTGCTCCGTGTGATTAAATGCACTCTGATGGAGAGCATGGTAAGAATGACTTATCTGTACCACAGATGGGAACAGGATCTTGGAGAAGATGGGCTAGACCTCTTATTATGGATCATGATCTTTCTAATCTTACATCATTACATAGCAAGATGAGCAAGAGCTGCTAAAATAAGTATGCATCAGGGAATACATGTAATATTCAAGCTTGTCTGTAAGGAGAAATTGGAAATGGTAAGATTAAGACCAAAAAGATGGCAAATAAGTTGAAGGGAAGCTTTCTGGACCTATCTCACTGCCCCTTCTATAGATGCCTCTTCCAGTGGTACTGCAGAGCACAGAGCCCACACTGTTGTCTGCTGCTGTGGGGAGCATTCATGGGACACTTTTCTCTAAGCAGAGATGCACAAATGGCCAAGGGGACACCGGCACATCTGAGCCCTGGACACCACAAGCCCTGCTCGGTCCCACGGGCTTTCAGCATGCTATGTTTTGCAGCTGGGCCAGCCTCACTGCCTGCTGGATGTGATCATCTCTCGTGTCAGCCAGGTAGCCCTGGGCCACAGCCCAGTAATTGCCAGGGTTTCCCAAGTGCCAGGATGGAAAAAAGCTCCCATCAAAACTGAGTGGCTCTGCCAAGTTCAAAAGGTGAAATAAATGAATCTTTACACATTATAAGAACAAAATCAACATTCTTCTGTGGCATAAAGTGCCTGAAAAACTAGCAAGTAAAAGCAGGTGTGATGTGCTCCCTGTCAGCTAACGACACTGATAAGCTTGCCATGGCTGGTTCTGCTTCATTTCAAATAGACTGCTGGAAAAAAGGGGGAAAAGCCAGAGCAGAAATAATTGCTGGAGCTTCGAGTTAGCTGAGAGAGCCTGCAGGCTAAGATCAACGCGACTGATTTCATCCTCTTCCTTTTATTTCTATAACCTTAAACGTTCTGCTATTATAAAAGTCATCATGTCAGCTTTCCCCCAAGCCTTAGCAGCGGCCTATTTTAAAATTGTATCAATTGGTAAAGCTCTTGGCTGGAGTATTTTCATCTTGATTTATGGTTTTCGAGCTTTAAAGATGAAGGAAAACTCCGCTGACCTGATCCAAGCATGTATGCACACTGTCGCCTGCATATGTTTATAATCAGGTGCTACAGAACCGAGGCATGCTTAGAAAAGCTTTAAAATTACAGAGAAAGAAGCAAATAGCACGTGAACGCAGCTTATCCCATATTTGTCTCCAAGTAGGAAACAAAAAACAACACAACAAAGAAACAACACAGAACACCTATTTTGATTCTAAATGTTCTTCCTCTGCTTAATATCAGGGATTTAGGACTTCCTGAGGCCATTGATAAGGGAAGGTTTTTAGAATTAAGAAGCTCGTAAATCAGTGTAACAAATGTGGACATGTAGTGCTGTGGCCTTGTCCTTGCTTCCAGATCAATGTAACTGATAAAAGAAATCTGGGATAGTGAGGACGGGGGCAAAGGGACTCTTTTTTTTTTTTATTATTTTTTTTTAAAGCAGGGTGTGATCAAAAGCAAAGCCATAACTTGTATTATTTCAGCAAAGAAGCAGTCAGCCAGCGCCAACGCACATCGCTGCCTTTTAAACACTTGCAGCATGGACCCCAGAGAATGCATTATTAAAATGTTCAAGAGGATCGTATTAGGGTTTCAGAATAAATACTAACTTGCCACAATAATCTTCACACATTTGTCCATGGGGAATGAAGGAATAATGACCCTTTGAATTTGTAATACAAAGGAGAGGCTTTTCTTCTCCCCTCTCCTTGCCAGCAGTGAGGTGGCATTGCACACCAAAGAGCTTGCCGCTAGCGGAAAGGTTAAACTGCTGTGGGAGGGAGGTGGGGAGAAAGAACTTCATCTAGAAAGATGGTGACTAAAGTGGGAACATCGAGGTAAGGCTTGCTCACATGGTGGGGAAATGCATACTGAGCTGTGAGCCAGGGCACGGAGGAGGCTGCTCTGGGCCTTTGGGTACAGCCAGTTGGTGATGCTCCCAGTGCACCTCGGCACCTCTGAAACACTGCCCTGTGCCAAAAAGCATTGGAATTAGCAGTGAGGTCCTCTAGCTGACACGTTGTTTTGGTGTGAGAGAGAGCCCGAGTGACACCTTCAATAATTTCAAATAAACTATCCATCAAATGCATCGCTCCTTGTGATGCGGGTGGGAGAAAAGCTCAATCCAAGTCAGGGGAAATTCTCTTTGGGTTAAGTGAAATTTGGATCATCCCCTAAAAATGATTTCTACCGGCTCAGCAGATGGCAGGTCTGGAAATGCTGCTCTTCCTTTGAGGTGAGCGGGTAGCTGGGGCCCAAAACAACCCCTGCTGCCTGCCTCTGCTCTGCTCTTTGAGGAACGGCTCAGCACAGCTCACCTTACCCACGGAGACGCTTGATAGATGGCATGTGGAACAATCTGATCTCTCCCTTTTCCCAGGACAGACTCGTTCCTGACAATACGCTTTGTATCTGTTATCAAACGAATTAAAACATGCAAATCGGAGAAAGGTCTGCTGAGTTACCCCGGTGCTTTCAAAGAGCCTAAAGTCACAATTTATTGCAACTCGGAGCCTTTTAAAAACAACGACTGCTTTAGCAGAGCTGGGGGGGAAGAGAGGTTGTGTGTGCAGTCAAAGCCGTAAACGCAAGCCTTAGCCTGAAAAAAGGTAATTGTGCTGTGAATGCTGACAGATCTGACAGAAAGTGTCTTCATTGAGAAATTGCATTTTGAAGTTCTTCCCATTCCTTCAGAAATAAATGGACTAAAGCACCAGGGCTGGCTCTGACAGGAAGCGGGGACTCGGGACTTCAAATACAAACATTATGAAAAACAAGCAACATCTGCAAACAGTAAGTACTTATTTATATTTTATGGAGTGTGTGCTTGGAATTTTGACAGGTTTTTAAACAGAGCCTATATTAGGCCCATACAAAGGCGAGAATGTCCCTTTTTAAAAATACATTATGCTGCTGAAAAGGAGTCTAAATCTGCAGCCCAAACCTCAGGTGAGCTCTGACCCCTCCTAACCTGGTCTAACAAAACACACATGTGGTGTTTGCAATGGAACAGTTTACTGCTACTTTCTCAAGGTCAGGACAAGACAGACACTTGAGGGTTAGTATTCAGCAAGCTTTTCCCTCAGCTGCCAGAGTGGCTTTGAACTTTTCCCTTTTGAACAAATAGGAAACGAAACTGTGAGGAAACAAGTGCTTGGAATCATAGCGAGGAACACATACCAGAAAGAGAGGGGAAAAATAAACAAACTATAAACAGACCCTTTTCAAGCAAATAATAATAATAATAAAAAAAAAAATCCAAAAACCAAAAGCAGCCTGACATCTAATTTAAGGGTTTAAAATTATTCCGTGTGTAGTTTTGAAATTTGAACACACAGTCCTTTTCAACATGCTACCCCTTCGGTTTTTTTCTCTAACAAATAATAACCGGTTGGCAGGTATGGTGCACTGTGCACTATAAAATATTTAGTAAGGCAATAACGACTCCCTGGGCAGCATAAGAAAACCACGATTATATTCAGAGAGAAAGCCATGAACAAACAGAGGGGAAAAAAATACAAAGAAAGATAAAGGAAGGCCTTTCATCAGGTCTTCCTGTCCAATAACACACTCAGGCTTGATCCATATGTTTTGAGAAAAATCAAAGTGTCACGACTACCAAAAATGTCAATAGCTCCAGTAAGGAATATTGTCTAACATTTTCTATTACACTGTTGAAGAATTTGCCTCCCAGCGCAATTTGGAAGAAAAGTCTTTTATTTCTAAAACACTAAAAAAACCTGAACAAGGCACGCTTCTGTGCAATGTGTAATACAATAATGCTGTGGGCTTCCAAACTATCCTGGAAACTGATACTCTGATGAAAGTGAGTCCTTCTCCACACCTCTCATATTTTCTGTCCTTTGCACATAGACAGGGCTGCGAGGCACATCCTGGTCAGTTTGATCTAACAGCGCAACGCACCATTCAGCCTGAAACTGGAGAAGGCCAACTTTCATCAGCCTTAATATTTTTATAATCCTGCATAATGATCCCCAGGATTGGCTGACCCTCCTCTCCGAGAAAGGGGGGATGGGGGGCTTGATCCAGGAAGGGGCATTAACTTTGCTCAAATATGTGCATCTTTCCATGTGTTGTTTGCATCTGTGTGCGTAGCTTGCTTTTAAAGACATCCCATTTCTTCCTGTCATCTGTAAACAAGCAATTTATTGCTGTCTTGGCAAAATGCAAACAAAACTTAGCACCTTGCCCTGGGGAGAGCTGCAGCTAACATATGGTTTGTCTGTACCTTGGTGCACAATTTCTTTTGTGTTTGTCTTTTCCAGCACCCTTCAAGTTCCAGAGGGAAAAAAACACATCAGGCTGCTCTGTCTTTATCCCAGGGAATCTAAACTAGAATTGAGCGCGTTGCAGGCAATCAATACTGCTGTGCAAATTAGCCTTTATGACTGAACCACTGTTTGCTCAGAGGAAGAAGAAAAAATCAGTGCGGTGAGTACAGTGCTCCTGATGAGCCATGCCCAGATTGTAGTGCTGCCTGGGCAGTCCAGGGCTCTGCTCACAGGGCTCCCACAGAGCTGCTCAGTGTGGGAAGGACACAGTTCTTAGCTTGTTGCACCGAGCCTGCACTGTTCCTCTCTAGCAACAGATGAGCAGGAGGTGAAGTGAGGGCTTCAGATGGGAGCTGAGAAGAAACCTCCCCCAGGGCCCCAAGGCCAACTAGACACGAGGTGTCCAGAGA
This sequence comes from Excalfactoria chinensis, assembly GCF_039878825.1. Lineage (NCBI taxonomy): Eukaryota > Metazoa > Chordata > Aves > Galliformes > Phasianidae > Excalfactoria > Excalfactoria chinensis. The sequence continues at coordinate 14,520,165 of NC_092835.1, read as the reverse complement.
GGATGTGCACTCATCATCCTCAAATATTTTCAAGACCTAAGGAGAAAAATCCCTCAACAGCTTCTTTAGAGAGCACAGTAACCTGCTTGGAGCAGGACTAGAGACCTCCAGTGGCTCCTTCCAACCTAAGCTATGCCACAAACCTCTCTTTAAAACTAAACTATGAACACCTGCTGAGCTGCTTCAGTAAGACACACCTTCAGGAAGATGCTCAGTAAAGTGTTTCAGAATCTGGTATTTGGGGTACTACTTGTCATTAATTTTGCCCCATCTCTGGTGGTGTTAAGAACAGGCTGGATGGGGCCCTGGGCAGCCTGATCTGATGCTTGATCTAGTGGTTGGCAACCCTGCTTGCAGCAGGGGCTCGGAACTAGGTGATCTTTGAGGTCCCTTCCAACCCGAGCCATTACGTTTCACTGTATTTCCATGACAGTATTTACACCATCTGCCACCCACAAACACCCCTAATACACAACGCTGCATGCAGGAAATCCAGCAAGGCTGCCCTGTCAATATTTGGTCTTACTGTTCAGCTCAAAGTAGTTTGTCTTCCACCTGTGCGTTATTAAATGGGAGTGCTAACACAGTAATGGACATCAGTAGACAATAAACTAAGTCATACTCTTAATAGGAAGGTGTCCAAAAGTGAAAACAAACAGAATTGCCTGCCTAAGCAAATCAAGATGTAGGAGGAAGACATGTTCTAAGAATTTATTTGCTAGTGAATAAACAGTAGAAAATAACCAGAACTGAGATACTTGCAATGAACAAGTTATTCAACACTTGTAACTCCTTTATCTTGTTTGCAAATTATCTGCAAACAGACAGTGAGCTTCTGTATCTATTTGCTATTTAGAATTACTCAGCAAATGAGTCACATCAGCAAGCCACTGCCAATGCTTTTCTGGTAGGGTGTTTTTTATGCTGTTTGTTTGCTCTCCCTCCACCATTACTCTGAGTCTATGCTCTTCACACACAGCAAAAAAATCAGCATTCATACTGGGCAACCTCCTGACCTAAGCCACTCTCTCCCATCTGATCCCCACACTGACACGGCACACACAGGATGACCATCCACTTCTGTCACCAGTAAGTCATAGTCATGAGTTCCTTCCACACAGAAATGTTTTTGTGCAAAGAGAAGAGTTCAGAATGTTCCCAGAAAGCAAACAAAGATACAGTAACCACCGTCCAACCAACTTGCACCTTCTGCTTACAATAACACTCACAAATAATTTCTTCAAGTATTCACACATTGCTAAAATTAACCGCTCTTAATTTTCTTCTCTAACAGCGGGCTATATTCTAAATAATATATTTAAAAGGATCATGGAAAGCATGAAAGCTCCTTGCTTTGTGCACTGGGTTTAGGGTGCTTGTGCCACCCAGACATTGGATGAGGTGGGGCTGATAATGCTGCACAGCCACCCCCAAAGGCATTCCCAAGTGCTGTCCTGTCCCCAGGGCCGGCTGCCACCAATGGCCATGGGGGCTCAGCTGTGTCAGCAGCATTTTCCTTGCTGTTGTCTGCACGTGGCGAGTTGCATTTTGAAAAGAAGTGACTAAGATCTCGAGCATATTATTACCAGAGATATGACACTGCCTTATTCCTTCAGAGGAAATATGGTCCCCAGATGATGAAATTTTCCTCTAGTTGGTGCCAGTAAACAGCAACAGAAATCAAAAGCCACGCGGGTGCAACTGTCATTAGTATGTAGATTTCAAAAACCAAGTCAAAAATATCAATACTTTCCACTTAATTTATTACTTTATAAAGATGGATGATAGTAAAGTGAAACATCGATTTTCAATGCCCTTTAAAAAATGGTGATGAAGAAAATACTCAAGGACAACTACTTCAAAACGCACACTCAAAATTAATTATTGGTGGTGGTGGTTTTTGTTGTTGATGTTTCTGGTGTTGTTTTTTTTTACAACTGCTTGTTCAATTCAATCCCATTTGATTGCTCTTTTTTTTTTTTTTTTTTCTTTAATGAAGAAAAGGAATAGACCGTTTATGTAAAGGGCCATTTCAGAATTGATTAGATGTAAAGACAGGTTAGCATTTTTACAGTATTGACAGAAAACCATTAACCAGGCAGCCTATAGACACGGTCACTGAAAGTTAATCGAAGCTCACAGTAATTTGGGAGAGCTTTGCGTGACAGTCATACCAGCCCGGTGCCTCTGTTCACAGGTTGGGGCTGTCGCTGATCTCTGAGGTGCATTGAACTGCCTCTTCTGAACGCGGTGTATAATTACTTTGGGATTATCGTCATTGAGTTTAAATGTTTTTGATAGTGTGTAACTGTTGTCACACGCTTGTTTCTAAAATTAACTACAGCACCTTCAACGTTGCACACAGACTCGGATTTAAGAGCACTGTAAGCAGTCTCGGGTAATAACTTCCCTTTGATTATTTACTTTTCAGATGACTCCAGTCTACATTGTAAGATAAGGCTAAAGCTAGGAAATTCTTTTAAAGCAAACAACGCTTGTGGGCATTTTAGGTCGATGGTTCCGCAACAATTCTGTGCCACCTGACAAATGCTACCTGCTTGCAGCAAACACGGCCTTAATAGTGCTAAGCTGCCACTAACCAGTTTTTCATGTGGTTTTTGGACACGGAACAACCAGTACAACATCTGAACTACAACAGGCAGCCGAGATAGAAGGCCTGAGTAAGAGGATGTCCAATTTAATAGTGTAGATAGCAAATAGCCACATTTCCTTCCACATTTACAATTACACTGCATATTATAAAAGCAGGGCAATTAAAAAACAAAACACATACATATGTGTATTACTCTTGACTTCCTGCAATTAAATCAATGTTAGCTTTGTTTCCCATTCTTACTGTGTTACTTGAAGTATTGCAGGAACATTTTGATTTTCATCTCATTAAAAATACAGGTAACACCAGCAGCTTCCATCTGCATGTGTCATAGCTCTGTTCCATGTTGCAGGGAAAAAATATCTGAAGCTTAAAGATTCTTTCCAGACTTGAAATACTTAATCACCTAGCAACCTTGCTGACATCTTCCTGGAAAGCATTCATTCTAGATTACTAAGTTTGTGATAAAGTTAGTATCTGTTATGCCATGAATTCAGCACAGGAAATATAAAAACAGGGTTGAATTTCATTCTTATTTCCCACATCCTAGCTCGCATGTCCACCTACAAAATTTAACCACTGACAGCACTGAGCTGGACAACAACATCCTTGTAAACCTAATTGGTTTCATCGTTCATCATGATTCTAATATAAGACCAACAAAACCCAAAAGGATGGAGCATTTTGAAAGACAACGTCCAGAGTGAATAGCAGGGAAATCCTGCTTTCCACCAAACCCTACAGCAGGAAACTACTGTGTGGATTACAAAGGGTACTGACCACAGCAGGGCCACCCAGCGGGACCACTGGCATCGCCTTCACCTGGAGGTAGATTTTTAGTACAGCAGAAGCAGGCCGCTTAGCTCCTGTTCCCCACTGAGCTCATGGCACTTGACCTATACGGATGCACAAAGCTATGTAGCAATGAGCTCCTGCAGCCACCCCAGTGCTGCTCCACCAATCCTCTGAAGAAAAAGATGGAGATCACTTCCCACCCCCACTGCAAAGTGCTCCAAACACATACATGGGATTTTATTTTATTTTTTGCTGAAGGTCAACATTCAGACCTTGAGCAGAGCAATATTTGGTAGAACAATGTCAGTAGGGAATTTCTAATAATGTCCACTCAGAGAGAGAAACCAGTAATTAGGACAACCCTTACACAGTCACTTATATAGCAGCAAGGGAGATGTAGCTGCCTCTGTGCACTAAAGCCAACAAAAAGAGCCGTTTCTCCTGGTAGCCTTCCTTGCACAAAGTGAGAGCTCCATGCCTCTCAGGGCACTGCAGCTGTAAGTGCATTTTAAAGAGAACAAAATGAGAAGCAGGAGCATGCACCTTGTCAGACTGCAAAACGGTTCAACTTGAGGCTTGAATACACAGACCTTGCAAAAAGGCTCAGCGTGAAAAAGCTGGAATTGTTTTCTTATTTGTCTTGAATGGAAAACAGGAGAAAAAATGCAAAGATGCCAAAAGCTGGAGGCGTGCAAACCTCAGAAACACAAACCAAAGGCTGTCCCAACCTGCAGCTGTTGCACAAAATTCACTCCAAGCCTTCCTCAAGTAAATATCTTCCTTGCCTGACTCTTTATTAGCGAATGCTATGAACCCTGACCCAGCTTAGAAAAATTTAATATTTTCCCCCTAAATACTTTAAAAAACATATTCAAGGGGCCTGGTGGAGTCAGGAAGTCTGGCGAGAGGTAATTTGACATCTGAATTATTTCAAGGCCAATATGGAAAGCTATTCAAAGGCTTATTTGGAGATACGTCAATCAAGAGACCAGTACCACAGAGATGCTGTTGGAAACCCAGATAGCTCTCAGAAAGCTGTGAGATAGAGCAGAGGAATCACGATGGATGTCACATCTCAATCTAAGACATCTATGATTAAGAAAATTATCTTGGTAATATGCGTATTTCCACACCTGTAAAAGCATTTAAAATTTATTAAAAATGATGAGCGTAAACAACGAACATGGTGTAACTGCTTCCCTCTGCTAATTTGGTTGCACTGATTAAGATTTTCCGTGATGCTTCTAAATCAGAACGTCAGCCCCACACCTCGCCATGACGCTCCGCAGCTTGGGGTTCACACACTGGGCTGGAACATGTGCCCTTCCAGCACGCCGTGCTCAGGGCAGCTGGGGAAACAGCCTTCCTTTCATTCTGCTTGTGCCATGGAGGATTTAATTATTCACTGTTGCTCATGCAACAAGGCTTGAAGTAAAATGGCCAAGCTTTTACTATGCCTTCCCTTATGTTATTTCCCCGCATGCATATGCACACATACAAAAAAAACCCAATTAACCATTATTAAAATTTGAAAAAAACTGTAATTATGCAAATCTGGAGTCATTTTGCCAAGAAATGCCCAAGCTGACTCTGAATCAGAAGTAGAAAAGGGAAAATAAACAAACATTCATTTCTGCAAAGTAGGAGTAGCATGTGGCTAGCAGCTATTGAGCAGGAAAAAGGGAGGTGCAATGGGTTCTGGGATTGACTGCTTAAGATTTGTTCCTCCAAAGATAAAAAAACAGGCCTTTCTTCTGCCATTGGCATTTTCTCAGTACAAGTGCTATTCATACCTTCTGCAGACTTCTTCATTTTCTGGCTCCAAGGCTCAGAATCCAATGTACGGAAACTTTAAGTAATATCAGAAACATCACTTCATCCCAGTGCAGAGGTGCACCTCAGGGATAAGCCCGTCGTGCAGGAGCAGCATGCACTGATAACACCTCCTACCTTTCTGCTGTCCTGCAGCTTTACTAAGGAGCCCAGTGAAGCAGAGCTGAGGAGTGATACCAGTCTCTGCCATCTCTCAAGGACAGACAGATGCTGTTCAGAAGGAATCTGCATGGGCAGCTGTAGAAACAGACAGCTCCATTTGTCAGAAGGGTAAAAGTGCTTGACCCTTCCACGTACTACCTGTGAGCCAAGAATGGCCTCCTGGCTGCAAACAAAGTGTTCCCCAGCTCCTTCTCCCATCTACATTTTATCCATAGCTACCACACAATGTGAAATCAGAGTACAGCTATGCCACCGGAGGGTGAGGCCAGATTTAGAACAGCAGAACTTGTCCCCATCCTTCATGTGGCACTGACAGTCCAGTAATAAGCATTTTCAAACTTAGTTCATCCCCATAACAAAGGCAAATCAGGGTTTAATAGTCTTGAAAGTAAATCTCAACCCCAAAGAGTGCTGGTGATGGAAAATGACTTCTTCTCCTTGTTGGAACACACTGAAAAAGAGACGGCTGGGCAGGGTAGCTGGGACAGCCAAAGCATGGGAGAAGCCTTTTGCACAGACAAGACCCTACGCAGAAGAATGTAGAAGAGGTATTTGAGGTAACTGGCAAGACTTTGAGCATCCTTTCTGAAAAGACCACAAGCCATGTCCCTGAAGCATCAAACTATCCAACTCCAAAGACCAAAACCCATGATTTTCTGACATAAAGTTCCTCAGGCACTAGCCTGGCAAGCAGTCGTGCTACATTTGTGCATCCTCCTGTCACCTGATAGAGGACACTTCATTTCAGCTGTTACGTCTCACCAACATTTCACCCACCAGCAGATCTCTTCCTAAAGGCTTGCTAACACAAGTGCTGATTGGAGAGATAGCTAATGCCTTGTTGCCAAGTGATTTCCCTTCTAATTGCATTTTAAGTCTCTTTTAATTGGTGCTCTAAAAGTCTCACACTCTCTAAGTGGAATAAAGTTATACTGTGTGTCTGATTAGATTTCTTGCAAAGTATGTTCTGTAGAGGATTTTGCTATGGCATTCTGGCCTTTTAGTTCATTAGTTTTAAGGATAGGATTAGCCCATGTTTTGGATATTATTGCTTAAATGGCGGCTCTGGAATTGCAAATCTTCTCCTTCCATTAGAATTCTTTGCAGTTCCAAGTATGAAATACAGTGGATGGCACCATGTTAATCCTCACTAATAGTTTTTGACCTTCAACTTCAGAAACGTATTTGCCAGGTTTTCAGGAACAAACCCCAACTCTGTGCTCTGCTGCGAGCTGTTTCATCTCTCTGCACACTCTAAGTGAAAACTTTCTGCACAATCTCTTTGCTATTCACAAAGCCCACATATATTAAGGCCATACTTCCATTGACTTTGCCTTTAATATTAAACAGGCAGTACATGATACCCTCAGTATTGACTCTACTAAGTCCATTAATGACCCTTTTGTGGCTTCACTTTAATTTACGCTTTGAAGGAAAACTGCTGTATTATGAGTCAGGGGTGAGATAGAATATTGCTTATATTAAAGATCGGTATAAAAAGAATATCATCTCTGACCTACCAAGGCAAAGTTGAATGCTCAAAATCATTTCTACTGTAAGGCACATGAAAAATATTATTATGGAATGCCCAGGCTTTCATCTGACAAGGAAGATTTAAGGATTTCATTGTTTATGTACATAAGAAGTAAAGGTCTTTAATTTTTTGTTGCCGACGAGGTGCAATAGAGCCAGAGTTGTCCGAAGTCAGAATATATACATCTATCTCAAATTCTGTATAATTGCTACAGCTTTGAAGGGCCATCTTTTCCAGTCTCCCATTCTGCTAAACTGCTACAGCACAGAGTATTAAAAGCATCAGCTGCTGAGTGACATCTTTAGTACCTAACCCTTACAGGTCACATAAAGACAGAGTTTCAAAACTTCCCTAGCCTTGCTGGTTTAAGTGAAACCCTTAATAATTCAGTAGAGCTCTGTATGTGTATACCAAACCCCGTGGTAGAGCTGAGCACGCTGTAATGAGATAGGAGCAGATCTGTCTTGCAGTGAAGGATGACATGGGCTAATGGCTTTGGCTACAGCATAAAGTGTGAGATTTAAATTGACTAAAGTGAAATGCAAGGGTGAGATTTGCTTGAATGCGGTCATCTGAGGCAAATTCCTTCAGATTGCCCCAGGGAAGAAGCAATTCAGAGAGGACATTCTGGAGTCTGTCAAGAAGACCTCGAGCTCCCCAGCCTGCTCTAAAGGGGCAGCTGCTGGGGATGAACAGAGGAAGTCCTGCGTGCCAGGACTGGAGCTCACAGCACTATTACCTGTCTGCATACAGGCATCTACAGGGGAAAGCTGAAGGCTCCTGCAGCAAGCCTGAAGGGTGACTGAGACACTAAGCAGCCACAGTAAAGCAGCTAAAAGACTCACAGCATATTGATGCATCAAAAAAAAAGCTGAAAGAATCTAAAGGCAGGTGACAGATTCAGAATGCGGTTGGAATCGATCCACTTGTAAGCGCACCGACACTGAAGACACCCTGCAAAAAGCTGGCGAGCTGCATAGCGACTACGTGAGAATTCCTAATGCAGGCTTTGCAGTAATGAAGGCTCGTTGCTTGGGAAATTGCAGCAAGCTTTAAGAACGCTGCAAAAGGCTGAGGAACACTTGGAAAGCTTCATTTTAAAACCGTCCTCAAATTGCAGCTGGGAAGAAATGAAATGCTAATGGCCGCTGGTCCAGGGCAGCTGAACTGTATTGGCTGAAAGCTGTAAGAAGTGCAATTATCTCACTTCTCCTGCGAGTCTGAACAAGCTTCTGTACTATCTCCTCCAGCCTGGCTCTGGTTATTCACTCTGTCTTCAAACTGGAGGAAGAAAAGCAACCTCATCAGAAAAATGAAGCTACTGGAAGGAGTGTGTTTGTCTGTAAAGACAAAGGGCAGAGAAATATGCATGTGTACGTGTATTGCAGCTGGGGCGCTGCTTCTTCTCATCTGGCCAACACTCAGAATGGCAATTATATTTAGATACAAATGTGAACCATGTATCCCAGCTTTTTAGAGCAGAGAGTCCACGCAGTAAATTCTCAGGCAGCAATCCTCTCTCCCACCCAACCACCCACGCTCAAAAAACTAACTTTTAATTTCCTTTAATTGGGTCCTACCTGTCAGGAAACCAGACCAATGCTGTTTTAAGGTGAGCAAAGTCTGGAGTCTCTCAAACAACAAGAACCCAGAAGTCTGCTATAGCTATCCTGACCTTTTTCCAGCCAGCAGCTTCCACAGCCAAAACAAAGCATGGCAAGATGCAGCTGGGAGAATGTTCACGTAATATTCAATTTTCTTTTCTTTTCTTTTTTCTTCACATTTGTGAATGCCTTGTAAAAATCTTCAGCTAAAAACCAGATGTGGGAGAAATGTCCCTGCGGCCTGGAAGGAACAAGGCTGCTTGTTAAGGGGCAACACAAGTTGCTGCAGTCTTCTCTGGGATTGCACTACTGACTTGGATGGTTTAGAGGAGAAACAGCCAGGATCAACCTGGTTAGCAAACAACTTGACTTTCTAAGCCTGAGCTCAGGGGTCAGTGCTTTCTATGCTGAGTAGAGCCAATGGATTGCAGTGGACCAGTGCTTTACTTATAAATACTTTAACAGAGGGCTGCATACTTCTAACACCTCACAAAGGAAACTGTTAACTGAATTCCTCCCTGTTTATCTGTATTCTGCAGTCATGTCCTGGTGTGAGAACTACAGCAGTGAGCAAGAACGGAGCCACAAAACAAGAGCTGGTACCCAAACCGGGCAGGGCTCTGTGTTTCCCAGGTAAATGCCAGCCCTGTGCTCACACCAGCTGGTTCTGCTCATCTCTGGTGCACATCAACAGCAGCTCTGCAGGATTTGGGCGCTGCATCCCAAGAGGTTCCCACGGAAAGGTGAAGCCCTTTGGCCTGGGGCCCTGGCGCTGTCACTGCACTCCCGGCTCCCCCAGACACCCACAGCATGGACTTCAGGTCATTAGCAGTGCCTTTTTCATTGCAGAGCTGCTCCAACCAGCCTGCACAACTTGCTAAAAAAGGTCTTTGGAATGTTTTCTTGATAGATGCCACTGTTTGAAGCAGGGGACCAAGTTCTGCAGCTCTTCTATGAATACACAACAACTGCAGTGGGAATTTTTGCTGAATGAAAGACTACAGACTTTAGCCCATTAATTTTACAAATGTCTTGTCTTCAAATGCTACAGTAATTAGCTTAACTCTTTCACACTTTAAGATGCTTTAAAGTGTGCTGCAGGAATGTCTTAGATTTTAGGGCAAAGCTAATTTAAACTTCACTAGCAGTATGTTCTCTTGGGATACTGCAGGCAATATTGATTTTTATCTGCAAACTCTCTTCTTTTAACTGTTGCCAAGGTTTTAGATTTTATCATAATGTATTCACAAATATTTATGGAGACTATAACTCAAATATGCATTGGTTAAAATTAAGCATATCTTATACAAGGTAACATTGCTGCCAGTTTATAAAGCAAGAGGTTTAGCTCTTCAGCAGGATTATATGTCATATTTAGGAAAAGCACCTTTAAATCCTGACCATGGCATCTCATGAAAGAAAGCTAAATCCATGGCTGTGGAGCACTTGCTGATGCACCTTTGCAGCACACAGTGGCTATTGCAGAGGTCAGTGTTGCTCACTGCACTGCATTTGCATGCTCAAGGCATGACATTAGCACTGAGGCGCATGGGTTGCTCCTTAGGGAAACTGCTCTGCTGCTCAGAGGGCAACTGGGCAGCTCACAGACTCGGGGAACCCTGCATTTCTGGACCCCGTAGGTTTATGAGGAATGAAAGCTTTCCCATAATTGATCTGATGATGGGAACACACCAAAATAACGCAGGTAAAATAATACTCATTGAAACTTCTCAGGGAAAATAAGGAAATGCAATATGAGAACTCATCAGCTTCTGGATGTTACAGATATGGAACTTGTTCAGTGTAATAAAAGAGTCATGGGAAAAGCAGAAGCAGAGGAATCAAAGCAAAGAAGGTACTTAACATTTCCATGGCATATAAACCTAAATTCGGTATTTTAAGTGTGAATATTTACTGTTGGCCCTGCAACCTCAAAAATGCCTCCAACACACGCATGTCACTCATGATTTACTACAGTTCTAATTCAGCACGCTGCTCAAGTTGTTGGGAGAAAAGTTGCGAGGAGAAAAGGCAACACTGAACAATGGCAAAATTAACCTTGCAGCAACTAAGGCTGGAATCCAACTTGGTTTCAGATAAGCAGAAATAAATGGATTTATACATTCTTTGCACTGTGAAGTTTGTGTTTGACCCAAATTCTGCTAGCTAAGAGTTTACCCCTGCAAGGACAGTCACAAGGAAGAAACCAGTTTTCTGTCCACCTTGACAAGGTAAAGCAGGCCATCTGGCCTGGATCTAAGATGTTGGTATCAGAGAATCACAGAGTGGTCAAGGTTGGGAAGGACCTTTAGAAGCCAGCTGGTCCAGCTCCAGTTTGGGCTGGGACACTTAGACACTGCCCAGCACTGTGTACTAGACCTTCAGAAGCTACTCAGCCAATGGACCTACCTCAGCCTGGTTTGGAATGGTTTTCAGGCAGGTCAGATACACAGAATACATGGGTTAAAACGATGGCATATCTTATGATGGGCACACACCTCATCTACGCATCGCGGTAACTGCTGTATGTCTACATTCTGCTGCAGCCACGCGTATGCATGAAGTGGATATAGGCCTTCAGTGATAGAGCCTAATAATGTCCAGGAGCGAAGCTTCAGACCCATAGCTGTAAACATCCAAGCTTAGATTGTTTTCCCCATATACAGTATACAACTAAATGGACAGTCCAGTTTTGGTATGTAAATAAGGTCAAATGAAAAACAGGAAAGGAAAAAAACCTATCAGTATTTGAAATCCTAACTCGTTTTATACGTTGTCTTCAGTTACATATGATGTTACGCAACCCTCTATTTTCTAGGCCTTCTTGGGATTCTTTATTTCCACTCAGTGTCTGATATGACCGCCGCTGGAATTATGTTGCAGCCCACCAGGATTGAGAGCCAGGTACTTCTCATAATGGGAGGTCAAACTAAATGAAAGTCAGAGCCCCACCAGTTCTCACAGCTGAATTCCAACACTGGATATGACATGGCCAAGGGGAAAATATTGGATTTATTTTTATGAGTTAGTCATAACCCTAATGCCCTTAAGAGGTACTGTGAGAAGTGAATCCATTCATAAGGCCAACAAGGTCACTTTTAACTTGTAAAAATAAATCCAATATTTTTCACTATGTCTTATTAGGTTTGTACAATGCAGCAACCACAGTGGTTTGTTTTAAAAACGTCACTTCCCACAACTGCTCATATTGCTTTTTAGTATGATTCTCATCTCCCTCATCCCTCTCCCTCTCTGCTCCTGGGACTTGCACTGGTTCTATGTTAGTGGAATGGAACACAGCCCTCTTTGGTTTGTGCTCACCCTTCACAGTAACACTACTTTACTGTCAACACTTCTTTTCAGCCTCCTATGTTTCACCATTTCTGCACTGCTAGCCCTCACTGACCTGTCTTAGTGTCTACTGCTATTTGCAATGCAACCAACAGAAATTCTAAAGATCATATAATTTGTGGCTTAGCCTGCTCAGATATATAGGCTAATAATTACCCCAAACCTAATCATTTCACAAGCTTTTTCTTTTGCATTCCCCTCAAGGCTTCCACAGAGAGAAGAAAGGCAGGGCTGGGAGCGCTGCCTCAGCCACCACATCCGCCTCTGCAGGCCATGGGAAATCTTGCAGCCCTCAGGACTTCTCTGAGGTTTGGAAAAGCATTTCACCCCACAGACAGCAAGAAACCATTACATGTTTCCTTTTCTTTTTCTCACAGATGGCGCCTTAATATATAAACAAGTTGGAAAAGCAGGGGGCACAGAAAGGCAGCATCTCTGGGGCAGCCTTGCAAGGAAGGAAGGCAGGTTTCAAGTGACTGTTAACACATATGGGAGCGGGAAGGCTCGGGATGGCAGGGCTGGTCACAACGTCTTTGTTTGCAGGAGAAGGCAGGGCAGCACTGTGCTCACCACAGACTAGAGAGCTGAGCCTCAGAAAGGTCAGGAGACAACAGTGCTATGGCAGGAAGCTGATCAGATCACAGTGAGGTGATCAGCCTTCAGCACGCACAGCAAAGGGCACTTTCAGGGATGACACGAATATTTGCCACTAAGAAGCTCAAGGAAAGCAGTGGATTAAAGGGCACGGACAGAGCAGAAAACTTTGCTCTCTGTGTCATTCAAATTTGTTTGCCACCTTCTGCTTTTGGAGGCTTTACGGGCATTAACAACAATTGAATTAGAAAATAAAATCTTTGTCATGAATCAATAGCTCTCCTCCTATTTGGTTGTAATATCCTAAATTAAAGTCACAAACCCAGCAAAATATACCAAATCAATTAAAAAGGAACTTTTTTACGTCAATCACATTCAATTGCTTCCTTTTAAAATGCATGAAAGGAAAGGCTGCTTTCCACCAGAAAGCCTCCCTAGAAAGTATTTGCTTTTTTCCTAAAGGAGCATTCCAATGTTTCTGACTGCAGTCACAAACTTCTATTTTCTGCCCTCTTTAAGGCAGTGCAGAACACAAACCAAGCTGTGAACAGAAGTTACAAAGCTGGCACTCCTAGTGCTCTTCTCATGCCTCCATCTGAGCATCCCCATTCACCTAGACATCTCTCCAACTACAATTCGTTCACCCTTTATCCAAATTCTGAGCTATGTTCCTTTTGGGAAATGATTCTCACTCACTCTGTACTAACATAAATCATGGTTTCAAGAGGTGCAGAGGAGAAGACGTTCATCTGTGTATCTATCTCAGTGAGAAAAGGCAAACCAGATCCAACAGCTCACACACTTTTCTCCCCTGAAAATGGCAGGGCCACATCTTTATAATTTCCAAGCTCCTGCTCCCTGCTTGAGTAGCAGCTCCAGATCATATAGCACAATTTAAAATCTTGGCACTTGGCTTTCAATAATTCCCTGTTAGATTACTGTCTGTGGAAGAGCATATAACACAACTGCTACAAATGCTGGGAGCAAAATCTTCAATAACAACTTAGCGCATATGATAACTTTCCCAATTTCCTGCATCTACACCACCTATCTCTTTACTCTGGTCTGTAGCAGCTTGTTTCTTTATTGAACATCTGCCTTGGGATCCCCTGTCATAAAAAGTAATAAACACATCAATCCAAAAGAAAGAGTATTGCATGGCCCAAAACTACTTAACCAATCAAACTGGCAGCTGGTAGCGTGAAACTAAAGGGATAAAACTCAGAGGTGCTTTTTATACCGAGTATTTCTAATGATATTACACACCTGCTGCCATTTTGCACACCAAACTGTCTGGGTGCTTCTAATAAGTTAATTACAGTTTCTAGCACCAATTATGGATTTCAACCTTTGTGGAAATACCAAGCAATGGGATTAATTTGTAAATCTGCTATCTCGCTGATATTTGACAGCTATTGCTTTGATTCTCTTTCCTACAAAATACAGATGGATTGTCTTGGGAAAAAGCATTCTTTAACTAAATAATAATAAAAAAGCTCAATAGAAATGCCTTGTAGCTTATTATCTACAGACCCCACAACTTGTAACTGTGACTGTAATTATAGTTGTTCTAGTTTCCCCTGCAGGTTTTGCTAAACAAACAAATGAAAAAGATCCCCAAAAGGAAAAACAAAAGCAATTTATGCTCACCAGTTATCATAATATAAATATCCATAGATTACTTGCATAGAGAGCAGATCAGATCTAATCTTTCACTGGAGTTGCTTGTAAATTAGAAATTACATTTACTTCAGGTGTATATTGTTTGCCCTGCTCATAACCAGCTGTAAATTAGAGCAGTTTTGCCTTTCGGGAGAAAAAAAACCTCTCTTTTGAAATGTGTCTTATTGACTGTGTATAAATTACCAGCAGCTGATCCATGAAGCAGATTTGAAGGCAGAAGTGCCTATAGGCAACTTTCTTTATTGATTGTAGATTGATATTCAGTTGATTTTAAAGAAAAGCAAAACAAAATCAGGCTGCAATGTAATTGCTAACTCTTTGTTGGAGTAACACAAACATTATCTCTCATAATACTGTGACTTGACAAGCTATTTGTTCCTCATCCTGCCACTCAGATTAGGATGTCTGGGCCAACTTCCCTTTCCACGTTCTCCTTCCATGAGTACGGAGAGGTGACCAGGTTGGGATCCTGAAGCCTAACAGCCCCACAGCCATGGAGACAGCTGGCTTCCTTTCTGGATAACACTGATCCAGAACATCCATACATACCAGTGTGTAGCCTGCTGCATGTGTCCCTTAGCAAGAGCAAGATCAGCACAGTGTTGTTTTGTTTGTTTTTTAAGCTTTATCACAATAAAAAGCACAAAGAAACTCTCCAAACCATACAATCCATGGATTCTTACTTGCTGTAGAGCACTGTCTTGTAATGTAATGCCTCTGTAGGGTACCTGACTTCTGCTAGGACAGAGCTCTCAAAACACCTTACTGGTTCTAATAATGCCTCCTTCCTGCCCTCACTCACAAAACCTGCAGAAACGTACCCCTTCCTTCAGTTAGATTTGGTTTAAGTAGGTCCTTGTGAGCAGCAGAAATAATGAAGCCCAGTTTCCCCTGGATTGAAATTTTCTGTCACTGAAGCCCCTACCCAATACCCCATCAGCTCACCTCTCCCCATGTTGGTTAGTATTTCCTCTAGGCTGACAAACCTTGCTGTGATTGAACCAGCTGCCTGCTGCAAAGGGACAGTGCAGCTCATATTGGAGGAAACACTGCCATACGTCTCTCTTCCTTTGCTACTCACTATACTCTCCATAGAAATTTCTGAACTTTCATCTTTGAGACCTGAATTTCTCTTTTACGTTTGATTAAACCTGGCTGTAAGTACAAAACTCAGCACAACTCAGGGAAGGACAAATGATGGAAGTGCATTCTCAGAGGCTTCTCCACATTTAGCAGCCAGTTAAAGCGTGTCAGAGTGAGCTTTCTCAAGCCAAGCTCTGTCTACAGCAGAGCCAGAGCTTCATTCCTATAGATGGAACAGCTGTGCAGAAAAACATTCTTGCCTGAATTTGGTTACTCTATTCATCACAGAAACTAAGTCTTGACTTTTTCTACCAAAAGCATTCCTTTCTGCAAGCAAATTCAGAAGTGTGGAGGAACATTCCCACCTACCTTCCTGCCTCCAAGCATATCCACCCAGTTCTTCCAGCTTTCAGTTCCCTCCTGGCACACTTCCAGCTGCAGCTGAGAAAGTAAATGGAGTTTGTGCATATTTACTTCCTTTTCCTACTCACTCATTCATCTCCTCTGCCATCTCAGTTACTATAGCTGTGGACGACCACGTCCTTCACAGTTCAAGCCCAGAGGGAAGTGGCTTGTACATCAATCAATTCACAGTTTCCCCTGCCAAAGGAAACCATTCCCGGGAATCTTTGCTATTAATTTGGTTCCCATATAAGCCCACATTTTCATGGTAACCACCTTCATGACTTACATGGGCAAACTAAGGATACAGGGAGCCCACTAATGCAAACACCTGCTATTCCCACAAACACCACTATTCCCACTCAGTGCAGGTGGCATTAAATTATAATCTAGTGGAATGAAGTACTAAAGCATGCTCACCAGTGCATTACATCCGTACAGTGCTTAATATGATCGGCCACTCCCTCCTAATTGGCACATCTCGGTTTTCCTGTAATACAAATATTCAAGTTACATTTTAGAAAAGAAACTTGTACAGCAGCCAGAGGTTGTACACAGACTAACAGCCGTGCTTTGTGATGCAGGGCTACTCTCACTGTTATTGCTGATCAGTTTGCTTCTATTCCTGATTTTCAACTTCCACTTAAAAAAAACCCAACAACAAACACCCAACCCTTGTTCATTAAACCTGATACCTTTTATATAACTGCACAACATAGACATTGATACATATGCATTTGGAGAACATGTTAAGGACTTTACAACCAATTTCTAATGAATTTCAGCGGGCAGATAACTTATAATTACATACAGCTGCTTCAATTATTGGGAAGTAAATTCTGATATATGTGGTTGCCTGAGTGTTTGAGGAGTTTTCTTCTCTCGTTACATTCTCCCTAAAAATGCTGGTAAGGCCACTTGTTTGACAGGAGTGGAAATGCAGTGCAGCACTTCATTTTGGGGCATGTTACTCAGTGATAGGCAGGCAAAATTACTTCACTGAGTGTTTATCTGCCCTCCTAATGGAGGAAAGGTCTGAAAACCTTTCCCTGTATGACTTTCCTATGTTAAAAGTACACGAGTTCCCTGAGCTATTGAATTTGTCTGCTTTTTAGCACTGGGCATGGCACGAAGATTTATGTTGCTCTGTGTGACCATAGCAATCATCCATCACTATTAGTTACAATAAAATGTTCTCCTTGTTTTTAAAAGCCCTTTGAATTAGATTCCATTATGAAGTTAACGTACCACTGACGGTCAAGTGCTTGTGAATGTAGAGAAGGCAAACAATCTTCAAAAGCATCGAAGGGAAAGTCAGAAGACTTAGATGACTACAGATGGACTTTTTGTGGCCATATTCAGCTATCTGAAAGCCAGGCACACAAGTTGCCTTAGCACTGCCTAGAGTCAAGGGGATGGGATGGGCTTCTTCAGAGGCAGCTCATCTTATCCTGAAATAAATACCAAGAACAGGAGGAATGGTTAATCCTCTGGAGCTGCTTCTTGCCTTCTGTTGTTTATGGAAACCATATTGGAATATGAATGTAATTATCAGAAGATCTTAACTTAGATAAGACGTATTGAGGGTTTTCCCAGTGGTTCCAAAATTATAACAACCTTGTATATAAAAAGGAATCATAAAAATATTGGAGGTGAATTCATAAACACCTGAACACAATGATGCTATTACGATTCTATTTTAAAAATAAATGTATCATATTCTTCTAATGGAGTTGAAAATTACAGTAAGAGCAAACATGGCACATAGTTTTGTCTCTCACAAAGGACGTAGCACAGGCTCCCTTTTCTCTTCACTTGCAGAATTTCCTTTAGGATATACACACCTATATGAGAAGACAGCAGTTCATTTATACTCAGAATGGGAAATGCAGAAGGCATTTAAGCCATGCCAAATCCTTCCAATGAGGGCTGCACTTGCACACGTGTTGCACTTTAACCACTAATCCCGCACTTCTGCCCATTAGCTTCCTTCACATTTATTTTTGTTCACACCGCCATGATAAAGCTAAACACACACCCGGAACAAGTACCACTAAATGCTATTAACTGGGCAGGCCTGCAGCAACAGAGATTGTAGCTTTGTTTCTACTGTATGTTTTAAACAGGGATCTCTGTATTTGCCACCTAGTGTTTGAGTTTGCAGAGCTCCCTTCGATTCCATTCAGCTGTAAGTGGGAAGTCCTGCTATTTACTTCTTACATGAAAGCTAAAGCAATGTTATTACAGAGTCACTCATTTCCAGGACTTCAGACTTTAGGCAAAACAGCAAATACTGCATGCCTTTCAACTGACAGCAGGACACTGATGGGGTTTGATCACAGAATTACTGCCCATTAGAAGCCTATCTTTTGATATTTTCCTTGTTCTTGGATGCAGAAAATCTGCGGAGAAATTAGTCCCAGCAGAGTCTTGGTCCTCACAGAGGGGACAATGAGCGCCACTAAAAAGTGCACCACGCAGCAAATACGTTTTTCCAGCCATCAGAGCAGATCTGTATTTTCTCCATGTCTTTAGAGCAGTTTCACCAGTATATGAATAAACAAAGACAGCGAGGGGCCTTTGCCATAGCACAGGTTTCCAAGGGCTGGGTTTCTGAAAGGGTTGGCTCACGTGCAAGCAGGATGCAGACAGTTCATATTGTCCCAAGGAGGGTGCAGACAGCATTGTTCCTGCTGCCACATTTGCAGGAACAGGAGGCATTCAATCCGTAATACCTCAGCCACTTCTTAGGCAACAGAAAGACACCAAAAGCACCAGATTTTTGCTGGGTTTTCTCAGTATCCCACCAGCAATAAAAGATGGCTCCAGCAGTGTGGAAGAGCTCTCCGTTGACTCTGGCAGTGGCTCAGCCACTGTGTGCCTTCAGTTCACTTATGCTACTTAGATCTGTTATTCACTGTTAAGCCGTTATCCCACATGACACATCTATTTATTTTTAAGCCAAACATACGAGGTGTATTAATGTTTCATCAGCTGCTCTTACCAACCCATCCCAGGAAGCCCTGGTGCAGCAAGCAGTGGTCATTTCCCCACTCCCTGTGTCAGCAGCCCTCTGAGCAGCTCCTGCCACCTATCAGCGAAGGAGTTAAAATCCTAATTTTTCTACTGGCACTTTAAAAAGAAACGCTTTTCTAACAGCCAAATGCTGGGCTTGCACCCATGTAGCTCAGCAGAGCGTTTGGCTTTCTCTTCACATCATATTTTAGTGAATGTTGTGTTTTATAAGATAAAATGATAAATGGCCTGACTTAAATGACCGCAGGGTATCTACTTTCCTGCTAGTCTATTTAAAAGGTTTCTGTGAACATTTTACACACCTTATTGTGCGACTGTGGCTGTCTAATAGCAAAGGAAACAATAGCCTCTGATGTCCACAAAGGCAGGGCATACCACACAGGTGCCATGTTTTACAACACCACTATATCTTGTCATTCAGAAGTGCTCCCTGAACAAATTGCCTGTCATATTTAAAGATAAAATCTGACAGTGCCAGAGCTGACAACCAGTCCTCAACCCTGACATACAACATGGAGCTGAATTTTGCTAGATTCGCTGTAGATGGATTTGTCTTTAGAGATTCACAGCAAAGCCAACTGCTGGCAGAGCAGCAAAAATTATTTCAAAACATTGCTACTAAGTGTCAGGCTTTATTAAATGGTTGCTTTAAAAAGGGAAGGAAAGGTTCGGCGGTAGTCTTAGAGGAGAAATGTACAGAAACATTTTATACATATTTCACTTCTCTGTAAAATAACGACGTACGCTGTTTCTAAATAATAGAAAATCCTGCACTGCATTTCAGGAAAGGTATTTTCATTACTCCTTGGCACTGTGATATATTTACACTGCAGGAGCCTCTATTCTTTTATCTTTTACCTGGTGAGGCTCTGAAAGGAATGTGCAGTAAATACGAATTAAAGAGGAATGATGCAGCCGATCCAGTAATTACAGACTCGATGCTCCAGTGGTTACTGGTGCAAGCATGGAGGGTTTGCCTTGGGTACACCAGCACTGGCACCTCAGTGCTGTTTCCTGTGGGCAGTAATGAGGGGTGTTTGTTGTCTGGTTCTGTTACATGGCTGGTGAACAAGCAGTGCAGTGGCAGGTGGGCAGAAGCAGGGCAGGTACTCAAGAGGTTTGTTATCACTTCACCCAATCACTGCCTCTAAGTCAGCCCCTTCTGAGTTTGGGGTTCTGGGGCTCACCCGCTCCCGCAGCTCTCTATAGCCATACTGTGCCTGCATTAGATCACTGCACACTTAACTCCTTCCTTGCCACAGAAAGCAAACTTTGGTATGTATAACAAGAGAGATTTTTCTCTTCCTGCTCATTATGCATTGAGCTCCTGCGTTCTGCATGTGCCAGATAGAAACATCTGCTGCCAGCAGCAGCAGCACCCAGCACAGGAAAGTGAGCACCTCTCACTTTCTCCAACAGAACAGCCACCTACCCACGCTTCATTTTCTCTCTCAAATCTTTTCCATAGCACGGATCTCTCTACTAGTCACTGGAAAAGCTCTCTGAGTCATCCTACTCTTCCTACACGGCATGGCTTTGCCTTCGCAATATTGTTAGCAAAAGCTGTAATTGTCGTTCTCCTGGGCTGCATCAAATCTTATCTAAGGATGGATCTTTTCTCAATTTCTCTTAGAGGCACTTTGCCCGGGAGAGAACCAATCCATTACTGGAAGGAGACGCCCTGACCCCATTAGCTGGGCAGACGTGTGTTTGAACTGGAGACCTCTGAGCATCCTCAGTCCAGGATGAGCAGCTCAGGCTGCTGTGTCAGACAGGGCGCATCCTCAGCCATCCTCCACGTGCTGCTCTGTACCACAGGGGCAACGTGCAGCCGAGAGGTCGTTGTGTGCCCACGGTGCCATTAAAATAAGTGAGCATAAAGGTATGCAGATAAACAAAAAAGCCTGGGAAGCGTTACTTGTTTAAAAATCAGCATTGGAAAGAAATTCTGCAGGGTCTGTGATTCTCATATTAACATGTACTAAAAAATTAGTGAGCAACATGGAATTTTTAAAAAAGATTGCTCTGTTCCCAGCCTGCTTTATTTGTGTTTGATTCCGGCCCTCTGAGAATACTGAAGCTGCATAATACGAGAGTTTGTAACCTTTAAAAGTGGAAATGTCATAACTTAGTCTTAGGTAGTTAATTGTGGCCCTGACTGTAATGAAAGTGCTGTTGCCCAACAAGCTTTGCACTGCATTGATTTTTCTTCTATCAGCTGGGAGTTCTGGTAGAAGAACAATAGATCTAATAACATCAGCAAAGCAAAAGAGAGTAAGAAACAGCGAGCTCTTCAAAATAAGTAGGTCAAGCCACAATCAATTTCCAGATTTGAAATTATGCTTCTAAAATATATGTTTAATACAGGACCTCGTTCTATGTCTATCAAGTCAAAGCTTGTAAGGTTTAAAGTTCTTGAACAACTGCTTTATCAGGTAGCTTGGAGTTAGGCCCCAGAGGTTAAGCAATAAAAGAGAAACCAAAATACCTTAACAGTTGGTGCAGCTAGTTGAACCCAGCAACAGCTCCTTATGCAGCTTCTACATTTCCCAGGGCTCGAAATGCCAAAAGGCCTCCAAATACATTGAGAAGCTCTGAATTTGCCACGTAGGATTTCACTTCCTCTTCTTATTAGAGGTTATAAAATTTATTAGATGTTAGTAAAATCCTCGTGAACAGAAAATACGAAAGCTTATAAAACAGTGCTTACTATTTGCACCCTAATAATTAAGATGCACCTAGGAATAGGATGAAAACAGAAGCCTGATTTACAAAGTGCCATTAGTGTCAGAGTTGTAACAATACTTAAGCAACAAATTTCACACATAACTGTTGAAATAAAATATAATTGTGTAGAACTGAAGTATTTATGGAGGATATCATAAAAAATCAGATCAAAAACTGCACGCACGATCTCTTTAGTTGGAAAGGACTCAATTACAAACTCACCTGCTGGGAAAGCATGTATCCAGAGTGACATAAACTTTCTCTATTTCCTCTTTTCCTATTTACAAACTCAATGAAGACTTCTTATTTTGAGTTTGTTACTTTTAATTTGAATCATCCTGCAATAAGAAAGCCAACACTGTAAAAAAATCTGTAGTAAAAACTGCTTCTAGTGTCACTGTGTGACAGCAAAGTAAAGAAACCAACTGGTAAACTGCAGACCTGCAATGCAGTATAACTTGAAACTTCTTAGTTCAGAAATTCTTATAACTGAATGGATGGGAGAATGTATTTTAGCTATAGGACAGTATATACATATACATTCTGTGGAACTCTTGTGTGAAGAGTCCTAAGTGTGCATACAGGGCACTAGAATCTTTGATGAAAGATAAACAAATCACCCCAAAGAGGACAGGGTTGTATGATAGATTTGATATAGATATTTGATATTGTACAGGGGATTCTCCTTGGGAACACCTCCTTCCCACTGAACCTACAAAAAAAACCCATGATGTACCTCAAGTATCTGGAATTAAACTTTTCTATTTTCTTCCTGGCTTTACATATGCTGAGCTGTTGTTTCCCTTCAGGGTCTGGCTTGCATGAGAGGCTCTGTAAGTAAGTGCTTTCCAACGGCAGGTTTTCACTTTTACATTTTAGAGGACAGCTATCTCTCCTGGCGCAGGAGATTAGCTGGTGCAGGAGATATTGGGCTGTTTCAACCCTGTTCCAGCATGAGTACCTGGCACTCACCAGCCACCAGTGCTGGGGAGGTATCCTGATTAGTCTCTGCCTCATTTAAGGCAAGCTGTTCTCAACTGCAGAGACTGAAAGAGTGCCTTCCTCTCCCCAGAAGATGCCTATTTTTGAATGAAGAGGAGCAAAGTCTCCTTCTGTTTCCATCTACCCCATAAAACCCCCTGAGGACTGCACCTTTTAATGGCAAGGTCACTAATGCCATGCATTTTGCCCACTCTTTTAAAAAGATGAAGAGTGAAAATCTAGGCAACCATAAGCTTTGAGAGAACCAGAAAAAAAATATAAAAGGATCAGTTTTAGGAAATCTAGATGGAAGGGAAATTCACCTTGGTCTTGCTAGGTGAATGTAACATGTATAACACTGAACTGTTAAGAAACGTGTAAAACTAGTTCTGGTTTCCTGAAGTGCCCTTTCATCCAGTTACCCATATACTTACTTTTGGTTAAGCTTCTGAAGCCAAGGAAAGAATGTTCTAGGCTAAGAAATCAGATTTCAAGGCTCCTGGATACTTTGCTGACCCTCAGCTGGAGAATATGTGAATGGTGCTTTGTGTCAACCATTCTTGGCTAGAAGACTCCATTCAGTCCTGGCAGGGAATCACCTGGCTGCTGTTCTTCACACTCGTGTCACCTCCTGGCTGACATCTAGTAATGCAGAGTAACTAGGCACACAGCCTTCCGTGTTAAGGACACTCCAAGTAACACAGAACACTGCAGTGCATCTTAGCATCATGGGCATGTGTACTTCAGTTCAGCCTGCTGTGCTCTACAATGGCATTCTTCAGAGTACCAAATGAAGTTTGTAGCACTGGTCCTCGTCTTGCCCTGAAGTCTGTGTCTGGCTTAGCATGGGCTTCACACTTCCTTTGAGGTAGCAGATCCCTGCACAAAGTCTAGAAACAACAGACATCACAAACCTCACCATTTTTTATTCTGTGTGCAAGACACATTTCTTTGATATTGTCTTATTCAGTGTAACTAAATGTGTTTTCCATTGCAACTTCTACTGCAAAAACCATTGCACGTGTTTATACACTCAAAAAAGGTTGATGTGGTGCTGGTAGGCACTGCTTTACTAGTGCTCACATAAGGTAAGAGTTTGTATTGAATATGGGAAGTGTAAGGTTGCACAGTCAGAAGAATATCTTCTAAATATAGTTGTAGAGATACACACGTATTGAGGGAAGCACTATTATGGGGTGTGCATGTGGGGAAGTTAGACATGTCCATTTATGGTATGAGTCTTACCAAAGTAAAAGAAATTAATTTGCCTTCCAGACTAGACGTGTTATAGTCAGAATTTAATTGAATGAGTTTCAATGATAATAAAAAACTTCCCTGTTACCTTTTATCTATTTCCAATCAATAAACTGACAGCATCATTAACAGATGAGAATACCTATGGTAACTGACTTGGACATGCAGAAGAGTTCAGGTAGAGGGAAGGCCAGAATCAGTGTACCTTTGAGTTTGCTGCTTTGAAGAAGCTTACCTCCTGCTAATCAGCATATAGGAATCTTACACAAAATTAATTTGCTCATGCACCTGAATACTGTGAAAAGTACACTTCTCTTAGTCCTTCTTCTTCCACTCACTGCAACAGTGAAGAACTGATGATAACAGCTAACACATTCTGGAGGACAAATGACAGACAGCAGATTCTTTAAGTAATTTATTTAACAAAAGTGAGTAAAGTAGCAAAGATATAATACAAACTTAAATATCACTCTACATCTCTCAGTGTTACATAAATAGGCTTTAATACAAATCAGATGTAGCGATACCAAATAAGCAAAATGAGCAAAAACATCCAAATAAATTGGCTGGGAAATAAATGCATTTGAGTGAATGCTATCTGATACTTACTTTTTATGATTTCTTGCTTTAAATCCATGTCAGTTTAACAAAGAACAGAACTTGCTAATAACAGTACTGTTAATAATGAAACAAATGGGAAAAAAAGGGCATTGGAAGGCAGAAGGGAAAGAACAGCAGTGAAATGATCGTGGAATGCTTTGATAATGTTTGAGTAATAAATTACTGGGATGTTCATCACAATAACTAGGGAAGTAGTGCTCTCAGTAAAGTACTACCAGACTACAAAATAAGTACCAGACAAAAAGTGCTAACAGGTGCATAACAAGCATTCCAGCATGTTCCAGCAATGCATCTTCACCTTGATAAATAGCACCCAAATACCCACAGGGGATTTTCTTAGGAGTTTCCTAGTACAGCAGTTCTATCACCTTGGGGGCTACCCATTGAGCACATTTAGAACACAGCTAAGAGTGTGGGCTTTACTATAATACTCTCCATGGAATAACTTAATAGTTCCAGTAAAACTCACTTTTTCCCATTGAGAGCTCGGGGACTTGGAACGTAACTAAAAGATTCACTCGAAAGTTTAATCAAGTATTAAGAATCCTGAAAGATCTCTGTTACACAAGATGGATTACCACACGCTATGCAATTAAACAATACGTTAAATGTACGAGGAGGAAGGATTCCAGCTCCACTTTCAAATGTATCTTTGGAGAAAAATTGTTCTATGAGAGCACCCCTAAGCTGTGAGTGGAGCTGATTAACTGGAAGTAACTGAGACGTGCCAGCAATTAGGTATTATATATACACACTGTGCTCCAGTGCTATTGCTCAAAACATGGCCACACATTTGACTTCTGCCTCAGTTTCTCTGCTCAAAGCATCCTGAGATCTTAACATCAAAAGTCACTTTAATATATTACTATAATTAGCTGTTACTGTTTCCAGTGAAACTTTTGAGCAAAGGACTTTGGAAAATCTCTTCCCACTCAATTTGCATCCTTAAAGGATGCAAGGAAAGGAAAGAAATGAAGAGGTGTTTCTGACAACATAAAGGTCATTTCAGTGTCTTCACTTTTTCCTCTTTTACACAGTTATTCACGTTCCACAAGAAAACAAGCTTCTCAGGACTTTCTGGTAGTAAAAAGCCTTAGTCATACATGCTCAGTTTCAAAGTTATTACTACTCAGAGAGAGAAATAAACGTATACTGTATTAAAAACAATCATCCCAGCCCTTTAATGATTGGGTAGTTTAGCTTTGAATGCAGTTCAGCCTAATAGAGGTTTTAATGGCTTTTGACAGATTGTTCCACTGATCAAGGGCCATGTATGAAAATAACTGCCCACCGAGCCCTGATTTGATTTTAAGAAAAGAAAACTGAAGGTTAATGGTAAACAGAAGTTGATTGTTCACATTTTCAATGAAATAACTCTATCTGACCTGTTCTTAGAACCGGTGAAATAAAGGATAATGGGAATCCTATACACCTGACTTTTTACTTTAGCCTCTAATCAAGGAGACTAATCAGACCAAGATGTGTTGGCATGAAAGCAAGTATTTGGTGATATAGAGGGGGAGGAGAGCAACTTTTTGTCCAAATTCAGCTCTGAAAAACCAACGGGGTATTAGAGGAAGTAAACAGTAGACTAGAATGTCCTGTTCCATCATGCAAATTGAGCACTATCACCAAAGCAACAAGGAGATGAAGCACAGTTTTCATGTCATATGTGAAGTACTCACTGCCAAACATCAGCATTTTAACGTACTCATTTTATCAGTGATCTGATGGCTTTTATTTCACATATTGTTCAGCCAGTTCTGTAGCCTAAGTAGTCTTTTTGCAAATGTATACATTATCTTCTCTTGTTCAATGAATGCCTCAGGCTAAGGTGAATAGGAAAGATGAATGCAAATTATGATGCCTGGTAACATTAAAGGTGATGGGTTTGAGTTTGTACTAGAAAGACAAGTTGCTATTGAGGATTGCCTCTGCTCTGGTAGTGGAGTGAAGAGATCAGTACAGAGCTGAGCTTTTCAGTGTGCTGTGGGGAGTGCAGTGGTCTTGAAGAAGAAAAGGAACCTTCCTGCAGACAATGCTGTGTTTGTCTGGCCCTTCCCTATGACAGCTCATCAGCCCAATGGGGTAATGCAGATGATGAATCACAGAATCGTAGGGGTTGGAAGGGACCTCCAGAAATCATCGAGTCCAACCCCCTGCCAAAGCAGGTTCCCTACACCAAGCTCCAACAACTCAAATCTCAACAGAAACAGATGCGTGGAGGCATTCAATTCACAGAAGTATGGTAGGACAGAAGTGTGGTAGGACAGATATGGAGCTAAGCTTGTTCCTGCAGTATGCAAGTGCTCTTCCCAACTCTGTAGCCTTGGCAGAAGAAGGTAGTGGTCAGCTCCTGCCAAAGAGATGTGGACCAGCTGCTGGGGGCATGAGGAGGGTTAAGGACTGAAAATTAACTTTGCATCAGGTGGTAACAATCAAGGGAGAGGTCATGGCCTGCACTGTACAAGTTACTGCTGGATGATTCCCATATGAGTTAAGTTAATAAAGTTTTGCTCTTGTGAATGCACATCCCTTGCATCTCATTTCTCTTCCCCTCTTGTCATCCCACCTTTACCATCAGCTAGCTGATACATCAACCCAAATTCCACCATGTGTCACAGGGCTACTGGAACTGCACTGCAGTAACCAAGAAAGGAGCAGTGTCTGCTGTTAACACACTATAATATATTAGTTATCATTTGTGTTAGATTTTTGTATAAATTTTTCTTTTTTTGCTGCAACATGGCAATGGAACTCTGTCCCACAGCAATGAGAAGTCTAGCATGACTTTAAAGTACATCTTGCTAAATAAATCTACTTCAATATCTGTGAAACTGAAGTCTGCATCTGAATGAGAGTGAGACAACTGATTTGAGAAGTTGTTTTGCTGCAAGTTACCTATTCTTGGCAGTTTCTGTTTGGTGAGTACCCATGGAATTCTTATTTTCAATTTAGATAATCAGGATCTTCTGTAAAGTTCAGAGCATAAGTACGATGTCTTTAAAATTTAGTGCACTGGGATCCATATTTTTTATTTACTTAACCTTTTAACAAGAAAGGACCTACAAATACAAAATATTTTATATATTTTTTATAATACAATACAAAATATTTTCATATGTGGAGCTACGAATGAAGCATTATAAAAACATTTCTAATTTACACGGCATAACACAGCAGTTTTCTATCAAATACTTATGAATGGCCTTTACCTTTCATCCCCCCATTACAGAAACAATAGAAGTTTTTCATTTTCTGCCAACATTTGCTTCCTATGAGTGCAAAACCAACTCTATCACGTTTTTAACCAAATCCTTTGCCTTGAGCATTTCATTTGTATTGGTTCCATGTTTAGTCAGTAGCTTTCGTAAAATTGATGAATATTTTCTAAAGGCAAGTGCAGACAGGCAAACTGATCTGTATCTTCTGTAACCCATTTTGCCTGATGTGCACGTGCAAGTGAACTATTTCACCTTAATTCTTTCACGGCTGATGAAAAGTAAATGTACACAAAGCCGTGAATGTTCCTGTTTTAAAAGAATCACTGAATCTAATGTCAGAAGCTAATTTATGCTCTCACCTCTTCCCTGAAACAAACTGACCTTGTTCCTCATGCATCTAGAGCATCCAGACTTGGTAGCCAGTTGCTATACACAGAACATCCATTAGAGGCTGTGAGTTTCGGCTCATCCAAAACCGCAATGCGTTACCTAGCGCTGGAATATAAATGGACTGCTGAAGCATCACTGCAACATGAACTACATTGCTATTATTTGTATAAAATAGAGAAAACTTCAAAGTATTTTCCTGCTTCTAGTATGTATCTCAGGCATAGCAACAATTCACGCTTGGTCTTTCAGTTTTCTTTTATAGATATTTACCTTCAACCACGTTCTTCTCTTGGGGAACCCTTTGGCATTCCTACATGCTTCAAACAGTTCCACCAGCCTTACCCATGTCTTTGCCATCAACTCTTGTGGGCTTTGGAGAGATGAAACCTCCTTATGCTTCTGCCTTTCAACTGAATTCAATCATGTTACACTGATTCAGATGATGTGAGACTTGAAAGTATCACAGAGCTTTAATTCTCTTTAACCACTTGATTATTGGTATTTTGCCATTGAATCTTAGGTCTCATTCATTCCAGAATTTTTCAGTTTTTTGTCATTACCACCCTTGGCTTAAATGAGCACTATTTGACTGGACTGAGGCTGGAACTAGTTCAGCTAATTCACTAGCGTTAATCCTCAGCATAGACAAAGCCTAGAATCACGTAGTTTTAACCATCATGTTATTGCTGCCAGCACTCTCCTACTACCAGAAAATAAAACAGTGTTGCTTCACTGCTGCTGGAAATAATTTTTTGCCAATGATTTTTTAATAGCTTCCACTTCAGCAGCAACATTGCTGTGCCTTCTCTACCCCTTGTAGCTGTCAGATTCACTTCAATACTATGATCCCCATGGTTTCTAGCAGCGCTTAATTAAACACAAAATAATCATAAAGTAAGGGCATAAACAAACAAACAATCCCCTCAAACCCTGCGTTGTGTTACATCTTTAGCTCGTTTGATTTCATCTTTCTCATTTCCAAAGTAATATTTGTTTCTTTGAGAACTGCCTTTCCCAAAAGCAGAATTCCCACATCCTCATCTTTTTCTCTAGCTTTTCTCTAGGTGATTTCCAAAGTAAACACTATTTAGCGTGGCATTCATCCAAATATATGCTATTTGCCCACTAGTAAAGCCAGCTTTAGCTAGCATAGGAAAGAAAAACTATGCCCATAACACCATAACAGAGCATTTCAAAATTGTAAGAAATTTGTTGAGCAGGAGACAACAGATAAATCTGCAGATCAAGGTTATACTGTAATTAAACCTAATTTAAATAATTTATTCTTCACAGAGTTTATTTCCTTCTGAAGGGTGGCTAACAGCTTGAGCAGAAGGCCAGGAACACAATGAAAATGCTTGATCTGGGTCTTCATACTTTTGCTGGCATAGCTATGTTAAAGGTGCTAAGAGGTACAACCTGCAGTTGATATAATTGTCCTGGCAAAAGCTGGTAGGTGTGGACACAGTTTTATACCACTAAAACTGAATTTTTGCTGGCACAGCTTCCTCAGCTGCAGGGAGGTCTGGCATATGTTATACTGTCAAATGTACAGTGTTCAGCAGTACAAGCCCCATTCACACGCAGAACACTTTACCAATAGAGTATACTGGTATGCTTTAGGTAAGCCTGGCCTCAGCAGCGATTTTAAGCGTAAGATTAACACAGGAGGCGTATTCTGTTTCTTGGTGGCAATGTCAAGCTCTGAGTCTCACTGTTTTTTTTTTCTGTAGTGGTAGTATAGACTGAATGCTGTTTTACTGCAATATCATTTCCCGCTGCTTTTGTACAAGGGAAAAGGCATACAAAGCTCAAGTCAGGATGGCAACGTCTCCAAATGAAAAATGTCTCTCTCATTCGGGACATATCCAACATAGAATTGTTCTTTTTATAGCATGTTATTACAAACTAGATCACAAACAGCTCCATTTCTCATAGGCTTCTGGTTTTGTTCTCATGGATAGATCAGCACAGATGTCGCAATGCCTGGTGTCATACAAACTATAGCTATTTTGTCAGGAAATCTGACCCAAAATGGAAACCCTAGGTCCACTGGCTCTGGACAATGCACTGGTAAAGCTGGGCTCAGAAAAGAACTCTCTATAGGCAGAAATAATGTAAAGGTTAGAAACTGAATTCTGAGTTCCAGGAAACTGAGGACATGTAGATATAACACTGGAAATCTCTCCCTGACTTAATCCCTTTGGTCAGGTATAAAGGACAGGTCATCCCATTCTTCTAAAAGGATGTCAGATGTAACTGTGCATCAGTTAGAGCACAGCCCTAACAGTGGGTCCTTCCAATCTGCCTAAAAGACAACCTGCAAGCTGTCCTGCTGCAACAGTACTCTGCACCCCTTGGGCTGAACCTGAAAGCACTGTCCTTCAAAGCTATGTATGAGGGTTCAGGGAGGATGTTTCTAGTCTAGAAAGTTGTTTAAATCTCACCTACCAGGGACAAGCGCTGCCTGCTGTTCTCAGTAATATCATATTAGCATCAGTGCAGAGACTAGTGGGCAAGTCTAACTTGCCCCAAATCTAGACAGTTAAATGCACAGCAGGGGAAACACAACTATCCATGGGCTATATTGTCAATGGAAATTAGAATGGAAGAGGAAAGTCCTGAAGTTGGTGTTCCAGACATCATGTGTTAAAAGCCGCTTCTTTCTATAGATTGGGTACCTAGTCAGCTTTTTTGTGACTCGGGAACTAAGGTGGAAACCAATAAAATTTGCATTGAAGCACAAAATAACAAATGACCAAGGAACCATAAAGCAGAAAAGATGAAAGCTGACAAAAAAAAAAAAAAACAACTTCTCTTCAAATGTTGAGTATTATTAATTCTAGACTGGAAGGTAACCTGATATCCTACCTACTGAACAAGATTTTGTAGATGAACAATTACTTCTTCTAGATCAAATGGCAGAGGCATGTTACTTTCTTCATCTGACCAGAAGGGATGGCATTCTGGCTTCTGCTCTTCTGGCAAACTCTCCGCTTCTTCTGACTGGCATCTGAAAAAAAGGTAAGCAGAAGAACTACTTAAGTAAAGCTACAGCAAGAAACTGAATGCTCAGCAAGGATACGTCTGTGCAGTAACTTAAAGAGAGTGATGAAAAGAAAAAAAGCACATCTTCTGACCAAATAGGTTGTTCATTTGCAGCGAAGTTCTCCTCTGTTGTAGCCTTTGTATTTTCTATAGGGATTTCTCAAAAAGCCAATCACAGAGAAATCTCAGTTAGTACAACTTTATATGGTAAATTATTTTTTCATTATCACTGCTGTTATTTAAAGCATGTGATTAAACCATTATCAGATTTAAATGTTTGCCGGTTTCCAATGTATTACTAGATTATTGAGAAAGATTAAACTGAATTTACTGCATTACGGTCAGGGGGGATAGATTAAACAATATTAAAGAAGCCGGACTAGCTTTGTAGATTCTAGATTTACAAGTGTATCAACCTGCTTAGCTCTGAAAAAGGCAATATAAAAAGAGAAAATTCTATAAAGATAAATGGAAATGGAGGTTAATAACAACTTCCAATGATGAATAGGTGGGCAAAACTTCAATAAAATTAAATTAAGAGGTTAGTGTATGTTAGTCCCCTGAGAAAATGTCTAAATCACAGTGTTTTTTATTAAATGGATTATTCATCAATACTAGTGGAGTCTAATTATAATATTCAGCTGAACTGCAGCCTGCAGAAGAAAGTTTTCGAAGTGGAGACCATTACATCTCTTAAGACCTGGCTGCAATACAATGTGCCACTGCAAAAAACGGTCACACTTCAATAAGGATTTCTCCTCCCCGTTTTCCCATTCCCTCAAATGATCTGTATGTTGATTATTCATCAGTTAGCATTTGTAGCACAACAGGACAAAGAAAAATGCATTGTTAGAATTTCAGTCTAGGCTGCAGGTCAACATAGTTCTTCAAACATACAAAAAGCAAATCTTAAGCTTTTATCTTGAGCAAGACATTCTTTTTTAAATCATGCCTTATAAAACATTGTTGTGATGATTTAAACACTGTTTTAAACATACATCTGCGTCTTCCATCTCTGTACAATCAACTCTGAAAGTATTGACACACGCAACTTCCTTGTCTATACCGACAGCCTTCTGGAAGTGACTGTTTCCAAATGGAAGATGTCTTCTTCTCTTGGGAATTATTAATGGCAGTGTAATACCCATGAGAAAACATACTTCAGCTTTACACCCATGTTGGTGTGTGGTTAATTGCTGCACCAGCATCCTGGGCACTCAATCCATCGTACATTACACTACAAGGACAGTATTAACACATAACATTCCAATATATCTTCAGCTCTCCACATCAGCCCCTGATAATAGCATCTGTTAACATGCACTAAGTACTATTATGTAGCACATCACTTCATAAATAATAAGATTAGCCGACCTCGGGGCCTTGGGAAGAGTAATGTGTTTAAATGTTCTCATTATTTATTTAAAACAAGAATTAAAGGAACAGAAGCTACTTGTGACAATCCTCTTAGCATAAATATTAAACTGTTTGCATTGATAAGCTGCACTGTACAGAATAACAGAGGATTTGTTTTGCAGGCTGCTTTGTAATAGTTGTTAGAGCAAATGCAGTTTAGTGTACGAGTTTTGAGAGGTACTTAACTGATTGTGCCATCATGTTCTGAAGACATTTTCCAAATTATATAAAGGAAGAGGAGAAAATTAATATGCAGGGAAAGCTGAAACTAATTACAGCACAACTCTATGAAGCTTTTAAAATCTTGCCTTATTTTCTGTCTTGGCACACAATAATACGCTCAATTTGCTGGGTAGTATAAGATATTTGAGTCTAAGCATTTCAATCTAAGAGTGGATAAATTAGCCGTGTACAGATTATTGCAGATGACAAATCAAGAAGCTCAGCTGGTATTACTGCAGGCATATTATGTGGTCTGCAAAACTCAATTTATAATAATAAACATTCTCTCCCTCATCTGCTATTAACAAAAGGATTTTCACTGAGAAGAAAAGCAAACTGCCTCCTAGCTTCTTCACCATTTAGGCCCCTTTTTTCCTATCTCCTTTTAGCACATTTTTTTTATCCCTTGCCCTCTCTCACAAACTGCATGTCCCTCACCTTTGGGTTTTGGACATTTGTGTCTCTGTAAGTGTGCCAGAAGTCACCAGTGATGCTGTAACGGTGCAGCCCATGAGCAACTATTCAACACAGTACTTTTCCTTCTCTGGTTTTGTTCCCGAGCCATCTCTGAGAATCTCCCCCCCCCACAGTGAAGCTTGTGCCTTAACATTCAGGCAATCATGCCCTTGGCATGCTCCAGCCATCTCTTGTTCCATGAGAGAGATAACAGGGATGGAAGTGCATCAAGTCCCTCAGTTTCCTGCACAAGTTTGATGACAAATGTATCAGTGTACTGCAGAAACCACAGCTCCTCTGAAGTATTTCTATTGTTCTGCTTTACATCACTAACAAGAACAGCAGGCAATGTTACCTGTTTTTACCAAATTTGCAATTTCTGTGCACTTATGACCCACTGGAGTTAATGTCACTGCAGGCTGCCTGTGCTTTTGGGTGCAGGGCTGGCTCCTGATGACCTGGCATGGCGCTGTCAGCCCCATCACAAGCCTGAGTGCACTCCTCCAGGTATGTGCTGATCCTCTAGCTTAGAGTTAGGATACAAGAACTGCCCAGATTAATATATCACTATTGATTTTAATAAATTTCAGCACGATTGTGGGAAAAATTGTTCCCATGGTGCTCTTTAGTTTGTATCAGAGTTAAGGATCTTAAGAGTCTGCAGAAGGATAACAAAATTTTCAATCAAAGCAGAGCAATCAAAGGCACTTGCAATTTGAACAGAAAGAAACACCACAGTGATCAAAGTATGGTGGTGGGAAAACAAGATTGAAAATATGATACATTAATTCAAATATTATATATTAAAAACAGATTGAGTTGTTAATACGGTTAAACCTTTAAAAGAGAATAAATTTATTGTCTGAACATTGTCTGACCAAATGTCACGCTCTGAAATACAGAAGAAAAGTACATATGGCAAAATTAAGGGGCTTCTTTCAAAGCTCACTTGCAGTAGCAGAAGGAAACCACTATCTGGATACATTTCAGAGCAATTTAGCTCCAACACCTTGATAACAGCTGTCTGCCAGCACATTGGATGGGTGACTCGTATGCCTGAAGATGTACAGTCCCTACTTTCTTGCTAAACCAAACAAAATTGGTGCCAGTTTCAATTAAAAAAAGCCTGTATTGAAGGAGCAATGGGCTACTGTTGCCATGCACATTCTCACCACTCTGCCAGGTAAACGTCACAGGTTTTGATTCCGCTTTCACTCATATTTAACAATAGGAGAATATAGATATAGGTCATGGCAAACTCTAGTGTGACAGTGCATAGCTCCTTCCCTTGGAAGGTGGCTGG
Source organism: Excalfactoria chinensis (assembly GCF_039878825.1). Taxonomy (NCBI): domain Eukaryota; kingdom Metazoa; phylum Chordata; class Aves; order Galliformes; family Phasianidae; genus Excalfactoria; species Excalfactoria chinensis. The sequence goes on along the minus strand of NC_092835.1, from coordinate 14,485,832 downwards.
TTTCACCACAGCAGGTGTACATTCACTGGCATGCAGTTGCTTCGTTCTGGTCCCTTGGGCTGGGCTGACATTTTGATGATCAGGGTGTCAGCTACATTAGAGGACACTGATCACAATGCTGAAATTAACCAAGCTAGCTAAAGTGTGTGTTAATTATGAGTATGCAAGCAGTCAATAAGAGGTTAATGCAAAAGTCAAAGGATAAATTTATTTCAGTATTGCATCACTCTACCAACTAAATGACTAACATTATGCTTTGTTTTTAATCAATAGATTTTACAGTAATGCGTGAGCCATTGATTTGAAAAACATTCTTTCTAACATCTAAGTTTTGCAACTATTTAGTATCAAGCATCAATATACTCTCCTTTTTTAGAGCAGCTAATTTTTGGTTTCGGGGCAGGAACAGGAAAGCATACAGAGAGAAAGAGGCCTTGGTCTCTGCTGGTGTGTGATTAATGCAAATAAGAATTATCACCTAGGAACTTTAAATAAAGTACTGTGAATTAGAGTCCTGGATTCTACTGCGCTGTTTGCTCTGCAGGAGTGTAGTCAAATCAGATCAATAGGGGTCAATCTGTGGCTCAGACTGCAGAGGCATGTTAAGTAAGAGATGATCTGAACAGTCTCATTTCCTAGATGGCACTAATTTAGTTACAAAGGAGACCATGTGGAACTTCACAAGGTAAGTCAAAGAATGTAGGCCTGCCCATCTCGCCCATGTACTGGTATGGTCAGAATGGGAGGAACATACACCCTGCAAAAGCACACATTCTCCCATACATGCTTACTCCATCATTTCTGAAGCTACTGTTGCTATGTTTTATATTTAGTTCCTCCCTCCATTCTTGCTAGAAGCAGGTGTTACTGAACTGTTATTCCAAGTTCCAAAATATTAAAAAAACAATGATGGCCCAGATTAAAAACAGATCTCCCTACTAAGACGAACGTGTTCATTAATTGCACGCTAACACTGTCTAAAATGGTACAATTATGCAAATGTGTTAACTTTGAATTATTTTTTTTGTTTAATAGGGGATCTTGTTCACCTGTATGGAAAATTCACTTGAGTCAGAGTTGAAATTTTCAGTGATTTCAGTGAGAACAAGACCTCATTGAATGGCATTGTGTCAGTAAAATGTGCGCCCAGAAGATGGGATGTCCTGTAACATCAATGTTGTCACAAAGGAAAAAAACAACATTCCAGTTTATCAAGCTGAATGATTCAGTAAAGAATGGAGAAGCTCAAGCTGATGCTTTATACACATATTCTCCTTCACCTTTGGACATGAACAGGATATTGAAGTAAAGTCCCTAAATAGGATTGAAAAAGTCACTCCTGTTATTTGAAGAACTGGATTTTCATTTATCTTCATGAAAAATTAAAAGGTGGAAGGACAAATGTCACCCATGGTGAAATGGAATGGGGGGATAAATCCAAAAGGCAGCGGCTTTCCAGGTGGATGCCCATTACAGCATTAGCAATTTCAGAAATCACAATATGCCTTAGTATTTTGCTATACCCCAGGCAACTGTCTAGTCACAGTAGCTAGTGACAAGTGAAAATATCCAACCACTAATTAAGGTTTAAAGCCATCAAGTAACCTGTTGAGAGAACAATTTTACACCTAGATACTTCTATCAGCATGTCCCTTACATACCAGGGGTGAGGAATGGGGTATTTTGCTGGCTGACCACCTAGGTGAGCTGGCCTCTGAGGTCAGAGGGGCAAGTGAAGCCTCTTTTTTCCTACCTGCCAGTATGGAATAATATGGGGGTCAAACATTGAGGGTCATTACACATGGGAGCAAAGTGCATGGTAGCCATTATGTCAATGGCACCCTGATTCTGCACGGATCCAGACTCCATCAGTTATATTAGAAGGAGATCACTGCTGGACCCCCTTTAGCATGAGATCTACATAGGAAGTTAAGCCACAGTTTAAAAATGTTGATATCTTCACTTCTGGTTTGGCTTAGTGGAAATAGCTTGTACAAAATGAGTATTTCATTTGGATCATCACCAAAATTGAAGGCAGTGGGGAAAATGTGGGCCAGTTAATGCACCATCATGACACAGGGTTGGCCTGGAATAATTTCTGTTTTCTTTCAACTCTTTAAACCATAATCACATCAATAGATTATAAATCTTCCATTTGCAATTGAAATGAATTTTTCATAATTTATACCCTAAAAACTTTTTACTGAATACATGAAAGATGGAAAACATGTAAGTATTTTGAAATTCAATGGTATGAAAGATACTTTCTTTCAGTTGTTCCATGATTGTTGTTCTGTGACTCTACACAACTAAAACCTTTTCAGATTTAATTTGTCTTTTAAGAATAGAACAAATGACATCAATATTTAACTTTGCAAAGAAGTTCTGGTCCCAAACAGGCATTAAAATGAAGTGGCCAGATGGAAAGAGCATTGTGCTTAACTCTTTTGAACATCAAATCCCCATTGTGTTCCCAAATAGTCTGTCCCATTCACATTAAGCCACTCCTGATGTTCTTTCACGTGCTGTAACTACTCCCAAACCCAATCATAAACAATTCCTGGCTGAGAATAGGAATTGCATTTATGGAACAGAGAAAATCGATAAAATGACTTTTTTTTGTTCAGAAATGGAGACAAAAATGCCAGATTTAGAAAGGGATGGAGGCACTTCCCATTAAATTTTAGTTCATGGAAAAACTATAATGTGTGTATATATATAATCTATATATAACCAATCATCTTTCAATAGCTGATAAAGACTTGTATAAACTTGGCCCTCACTATAGAAACCAAATTTTACGGTCAGTGGCTCAAGAGCTTTATGCCCCCAAAGTCACTATACTCAGTAATGAAGACTCTGCTGCAATATTCAAAGGCATCACCGGTGACCTAGTAGGACAGCCTGAAATCTGTCAACATCACCATTGTGTTTACTTCTACCAAGTGAATCCACAGAGGTAGGAGAGAGATAAATGAACCAGATGTTACAGAAGTTTTAAGTGATGGTAAAATGAGCTTGAAAATCACAGTTTCTATCGTTACTTACTCATTGTAATTCAGGTGAATGTGAGAAAAACATAAACTGAAAATAGCCTCCAAATGTTGAAATAACAGCAACCAAGTTATTGGTGGACTCCAACTGCATCTCTATTGTGGTTCAATGAGTAAACAGAAATCTACCCATAAGATACTGCTGATGAGACTATCAGTGGTGTTCCTTATTGTGTCCACCAACTCTAACCTACCAAAAGGGAACTCACAGTACATGACATGCAGGGACAGCAAGGCCAACAAGGACAGTGCTGGCTGATGAGTGATACTAACATGACCTCCCTAGACAGAACCTTGCCCTCCCTTTTTGCCCTTAGTCCAACAGACCCAGAAGCTGCTCATGAGAAAATCACTGTGCTTCCTATTCCCACAAGAGAATAGCTGTGTGAAGCAATCTCCATTTCACGTTTGTTTGATTTTTTAATTAGGAATCATCACCACTCTCTATAAAGAGTAGGAGGTAGGGAAACCCCCAAGAGATACACTGAATAAATAACACAGCATTTGCTGAAAGATGAAGTTTAATCCAATTTAACCTATAGGTCTACAAATTGTTCTCTTTCAGCCCCGTTTCTCAGATGCTTTTGTTTCCCATTTTTAGAATAATACATATAGAAGCAATATTCCTGACTGCATAAGAAGCATGTTTATGCATATTTATGTACACACCCCTTCATACCGATAGTTGGAAATAATCCCATCAGACCAAAAGAGACAGCATTTAGGAGGAAATTTTCAGCACCACAGACATGGATTTAGTTATATACTTTTCATTATCAGCAATGGGATTTGAATTATTCCCTCTGCGCTGAGAATATTTGGCTTCAACTTCAAACAACACAGGAATATATAAGCTTCAATATAATTTATTTTCTCAGAAGGAACCTAGAATGCTTTAAGCCTTTGCTGAGGTATCTGATGCTCCAGTCCCTTCTGTTACACAGTATAATCGGCTGTTTTATTTCACTTGCGATCCTTGCTTTCCTATAATTTTTTTCAGACAAAGAAACAAAATGTCTGCTATATACTGAGTATAAACACAGCTGACTTGTTTTCCCCAATGTATTGATTTTATGCACTTTTAAAATAACTCTTTTCATTCCGTTATGCATAATCACCTGGGACATTGTTCCTCTGCATTTGCAGAAACACAGATGGAATTGCTGATTTGGAACCTTTGGAGAAATCTTACACTATTCTCTAGAATCTAAGCTTCTATTAAAATAAGGTTTCTAACTTCTGGTTGTGAAGATAGCCTGGACAATGTAAACTGATGCATGGTTATCTTGTTGAGTCCACAACCAGACAGACAGACACAATAGCAACAAGGGAGCCGTGAACTTCCCCCACTTATTTTATTGGGTGTTTACTTGCGGCCAGATGCTCCCCTCCGTTGTGCAGAATGGCATTAAATGACTGAAAAAGAGAGAGGAAAAGGAAATGGAAATAAAAAGCAACAAAGAGGAGAAAAAGAAATCTCTGCAGCCTTCTTCCCTGGGGGTTACAGGTGCCCTCCCTTGCCAGTATTGGGTTGTTGGAAGATTTGGGGCTGAGCCATGGATATGGTGTGATGTTCTAAAGACACCTTATTTTCCAAAAGAAGGCCACAGGAAAAGTTAATGACACTTTCTGCACTGTTTACCTTCCCTCTTTATCTTTTGCACTTGTGGAGGTCATAAAGCCAAGGAAAAACACAAATGTAGCGTGGTGTCAGATACCAGTGCAAGAATACGGGCTTCCACTTAAGAGTTCTCTTGTTTAAAATAGGCAGTCCCACATTTCCAAGACATTCTGGGTTAAAATAATGCAAGCAAACTAAAACCTTTTCCTCGTTGAGGGTGTGTTTCTCCATAAGACAACTTTTCATGTCATAAGAAATCAACTGCTGTATGACAAATCCATATTTGTTATATGTGGAAAGTAAAATCCAAAGCAGCATGTCTGAACGCAAGCAACAGTAACTGTATTGCCTGAAACTTAAAACAGGCTGGACAGAAATGGGCTGCATCTTTTCAGCATCAAAACCTTGCAGTCCTTCTAGCCCCAACTGCTTCCTGCGTCACTCCTGCATGCAACTAACAAAATCCCTCCTCGAAATCTCACAGCTTCCATCAAGGCCAAAGCAAAGGTGACACAAAAGGGGCAGTTCTGCAGAGCAAACAGAACAGCATGCACAGAAAGACTCTGCATACAGAAGGACTCTGCATATGGCCATACACCAAGTTCTTTGCAAGTACGGTATAGGAAAGCCTAACAACCACAGGAGTAACTTCCCAGCTGCAGGGTGAAACCAAGATCTGTAATGTGACATACACATTCTTGTGTACACATCTCTCTATATGCATTCATACTCCCATATATGTAAGTACAGCATGCACAACATTTTCATGTCTTCTTTCTACCAAGAGACATGGCTTTGAACTCCTATGTGGCTTGGGGAACAAAATGAAAACATAGTTTATTGTTCCATAATGTTCCATGGACCTACACTGCTGCCTTTCCCTTGCTATACACCACAGCTGTAGCCTGAACCCGGATTTTTATAACAAACATTGGAACTAATATGGTAAGAGCAATGAGGACCAAGGCACTAAACCACAGTTTCCTTCAGGGCAACATGATGCCAAATAGAAGCAAAAGGGAAACAAGGGAATAGATACAAGAAAGGCAATCTTGATAACAGGAATAAAGTTTTGGAGTAAAAGAAACCTCAAGTAACTAATCACATTTGAAGCACTTCAGAAATTCTCAACGGCTGCTGCTTTATGCAGTGATATTTTATCATAGAATGGCCTAGGTTGAAAAGCACCTCAAAGATCATCTAGTTTCAACTGCTCTGACAAGGGCAAGGTTGCCAACCACCAGATCAGGCTGCCCAGAGCCACATCTAGCCTGACCTTGAATGCCTGCAGGGATGGGGCATCCACAGCCTTTTTAGGCAACCTGTTCCAGTGATTATGGATAAATGACTATCAAATATACCATCAAGAAAGTCCCAGTCCTGGCAGAGATGACTCATGAAATGTTACAGTACATCCAGAGACAAATAAAAATCATGTGGAAACAACAAAGGATAAAAGGAGCCTATTAGTAAAACCTTTCCCAAACTTTGTAACTTCTACTGAAATCAATGCAAATAATTAGTAACTAGTGATCCTGCAGAGAAATGAGGGCAGTCACTAACGTGCAAATTTTAATCAGTGAGATCAACAAGATGCAGAGAAAATAATTAATTCTTAACTCAGCTGAGAGTCTCATTACCACTGAAGTTTGCTGATGGTTTCATTCTAAGTGGAATGCCAAAGGGCTTAGGAGCACCTGGGATGCTCCTCCTTGGGGTGTATTACGAAGTATGTGACAAGTCTATATATTCTTGGTGTGTGTCTCAAACCTACTTCAGTGTAGTAGAAAACAGCAAGGAACTTTTAGTTACAAACAGTAAAATCTTACCTTTGAACCTTGTTCAGTAATCATTATACTGACAATATGCTCAGCACTAACAACACCTGGATTTTTTCTGCTTTCCCTTTATAACTGAAAACAGTATATAGAGATGTCAAATATCCTTTTCTACTTTAACTTGTAAATGATCATCATTTTCAGAATACAAGGCAAATAAACACATTTCTTTACTTAAATCCAACTGCACTAAGGGAAGAAATTCTGTTTGAAAGTTCATCTTCAGAATCTACCTCAAAATTATGCAGCTTGTAGAATTCTGCAGTATTTTTAACACCAACTAAAGTTCCGGTACAAATTGAATATCAACTTAAAGATGTTAGACAGGAACACACTTTCCTATGTAGAATGTGACTGCAGTCAAACCATATGCATCTCATCCTGTCCCATTTTCACAGGCATTACTACCACAAGTACTTACAGAAGAAAAGCGCAAGATACCGATCCATAACATCCTTTCAGTGGAGCTCAATTCTCTCAGCATTATAAAGATTTTTTTTCACTCAAGTCCAACTTAGTATCATAATTCTATGATTAGTACCAGAATGCTAATAGTAGGTAAAATCTAAAATGCCTATTACAGCAAATGCATGCAGCTCTTCATGCTATTTTTCTGTGGTGTAAAGAATCCTTCTGATTGAATGATCAATGACTTTAAAACACAGACTCAGACTTTAGGCCTTTTGGTGGTGCCAGCTCACTTGTTTTGTATGTTATGATAGTCCTGGCTTTGAGCTATCTCTCGCTAACTGATGCTTTTGATGCTTTGTTCTCTTTTTACTTTAGGATAGAAAAAAAAACAAATAATGCTGAGTTCTCTTGAATTCTTCTGATGTCTGTCTTCAAAACTCTGCTAACATCCAATTTATGTCATTCTATTTCTTTCTTATGCTCTGAATTCGAAATGAAAGAAGGTAACATAATATCATAAGATCTATGGACGATTGAAATGGCCTTCGGAGTAAACTTCAGAGTTATTCTTAAAACTCTCTTGCCTGAGTAGAAACTGAAAAATTGCTTTTCAACAGATAATGCAACTACTCTTCAAATTCTCCCTGGATGAAGTTATTACCATAGGGAACACTGTAATGATAATAAAGTGCCCTAAGAGAAGTTCACATGGGTTCTTTTGTGAGCATTTGCAAGGCACAAGCCCAACTTGTCCTCAAACATTTATGTGCTTTCTCTTGATTAATCCTTTGTAATAAAAATGTTCACAAAAACTGAAGTTTGCGAATGAGCAAAGCTGACATCTGCTTTACCAACTGGCCTGCAATATTTACTGTGTCATACAACTTCTCTTAAAATGTTGTATCAGGATTTTGAAGACTTGTTACACAAGTTAATTAAGGATATGATTTGATCTGAGCAAAATGCATACTCATATATTTAAATCTCATTTAGCCCTGTGGAACTTTCAAATATATTTCAAGTTCACCCCAAGCTTAAAACCTTCACTGTGTGGGGTCCCTACAGATGGTCTCAACATCACTGCTTGACACACTACCTGATGTACATACATGATTAACTGCAACTTAAGAACCCAAGGTAGCCACCCCATACCTACCCAGCCCCTACCCTTGCATTTCATCTCTCATCTCTGTCATTCATGATGCAATAGGCATGATTTGTCCATGTGTTGTTTGAAGTGATGCAGGTCTACAATAATGTACTAACAGCACTTTTCACATATTTCTGTCAGGAAACCAGCACAGTAGCCACATTGTCAGGTCTGAATTCTGAGGATAATGGTATCATTTTTAGAGCCTAAGGAAAGAGAAATCTTCTCTTGTTAGGTGTCATAAGCCATCTGTTTGTCAGTGCTTTGGGCAGATTCATGGCGAATAAAGATCTACTTAATGAAGAGTGTCCATTTCACTGTTCTCATGAGAGACCTACTGTTTTGTCTTCCTTTGTTCTGTGCCTGCTAGACAACAGTTATTTGAACTTCATGAAAAGTGGATTGTCTTGTCCTTCCTCATGTTCTGTTTTGCCTATGAGCATTGTTTTTCAGACTCCCTTTTCCTGGTTTATTGTTTGCCAGCTGAACAACATCCATTATTCCCTTCAATGAGCTGCTGATGAAATCTTCTCTGCCAGATTTACACAAAACGATACTTCTCTGAGCATGCAACAGACTTAATACACCTCCTATTTAGTCTGCTTTTTCAAATAATACTGTGATTGCATTAATCTAAAATGCAAAGTATATATTCATTTTTCTTCTCTACTGCAATGCTGTAATTTTATCTTCTCTTAATGCCAAGCAATTAATCATATAATCATTAAGGTTGGAAAAGACCACTAAGCTCATCTAGTTCAAACAGCAACCCATTAACCACCTTGCCTACTAACTTGAACCTTAGGGGATTTGGCAATAGCCATACCATCACCCTTTCTGGTGTGAACCTATGTCCTTTATTTCTGTTTCCTTTCTAAAGCACATTTGAGTTGTTATTAATTTGTAGTTTCTATTTCTCAGATTTATGCAGTTGTAAAGGGAAAATTCACACTGTCCTGTTGTAAGAGCATCTGGGGAAAAGAATATTCACCTTTACCTGAAGTCAGGTCTCTTGGAGATATTAATGCCCGGCACTGAGCTATGCTATTAACTTACTAACAAACTGAAGGACCATGTGGCCCAATGCTGATTTTAAACAGAATCCTGGAAATCATGAAGCCTAGTAGAGAACTACCATAATGACAAAAATGTCAGCTACCCAGGTACCTGCAGGCCCTGCAGCAGATCACTGGGCAGTAGAAAAGCTGTTCTAGGGCTCCTTGAACAGAAAATAGCAAGATATAAAGCATGCCAATCATCAGTGTGTTTGTCTGGAGAACAATCTTGAAGGATAAACTAATTGAGACAGCAAGTTCATTTACCAGGAGGAGCTATGGAGAAATAGTATGAGTTGATTTATTCTAGCTTGTGAACGATCTTTTTATTTTTTCAAGTAGCACTGAACGTGAAGTGAACATAGACTACATGAAGTAAGTAATGGTTACCAATTAACATGATGATAAACATCAATGGCGAATCATTACTGAATTGTGCCCCTCGTAGGGGATTCCTCCAGAGACTGACACAGTGGCCAGTATTAGTCCCCTTCAATCAGTATTCTGAAAGTAAATGTGAATGATCCAATACCTGATCATTTCTGCAGATAGCACAGAGACTGACAGAATGGTGAAAAAATGTGAAGAAGGGACTTAGTGCTGACAAGCTGCCCAGTGATCAGGACTGAAAGCCTTTCAGAACTATAGACGGGGACTGAGAGAACATGACTGGAAAATGGATGAGACAATGCTAAAGACATTGCATCTCAAAACAATGCAGGTATTCCAAGCAGTTCAAAATTAATTCCTACTATAGTACCTAACCCTTCTGCCTTTCGCTACATGGATTAAATGACAGTAAAATGGAATAACCTTGTTTCCAGCTTTTTAGAAGTATATTGAAGAGAGCACAGAAAAGCGACTGTGGAGATAGGTAGAAAATATGTGATAATAATTAACTCAATTTGCTTCGCTTACCAGATTTAAAACTGATTGATGGAAGGAAAATACCTTGTGTGAAAAAGCTCTTATCTGGAAGAGGATGCTGGAATTTGAAACAGAACCCAGAGAAATTAAAGCGTGTCTGTTTTTTTACAATGAAGTTGATCACACAATGGGATAAGCCATTAAAGAAACAGAATATTCTCTATTTCTGACACCTCCGAATCAAGAAAAGATTCCTGCCTGGAAACCATGCAGTTACACAGTTAACATAGGGATAAAAAGCAGAATTTTAGTAACCCTGTGATAGAAGTCAGAATAGCTGACAGACAAAAACTTAAATACAGCAATGCTCAAACTTTTGTACATCCATTCTTTAATGAGCTCCCTTCGAAAACTCCTTGTAATTCATCTTGCTGTAAAATAACACACTCCAATTGGAATGGGTATTCCAGCAGAATGAAACATGACTTCTCCTGTCAAAGTCCCAAACATCAGTTTAGCCTTTGAACACAACACCTCCACACTGAGACAGACTTTGTTGTGGGGAACAGAAATGTGTACAAACATCCCTATTCTCCATTCTCTTATCCCTGCTCCAGATTGCTACAAAAACTATTTTATAAAAGAACTGGTTTGAAAATGAAATAAGAATTGGCTGAAAGACACATGTAAACAAATATTTAACTGAAATAATGATTTGTCATTTAATTTTTCAAAATAATATTCATCAGAAAACATAATTCGACAGTATGTTTATCATTTCATTTACTTTGTTCCTCTCACGGTTTCCTGGAATGACCATACAAGGTCAAATCAAATCAAAGCACATCATCTGTTTGTTCAAAATATCATTATGGACAAACCAGGACAAAGCAGCTGTATTACAAGTCACCTTTCCAGCTCTCACACACAAACTGTTAATGGAGAAAGTCACTCCTTTGTAGTGCATTACAGGACCAAGGTCACTTGGGATACCATAAGGCCTCAGTGGATGCCCACAAGACAGAAGAACAACTTGATTCATCCCAATAACCTCCTGCCCTTCCTAAGGGACTAATGCAAAGATAAGTTGCTCAGCAGGCTGCTAACTTGCTGTTCACACTTTTTAGATGAACAGTTCTGCAGGTTAGAGCTTAGAGCGTTTGAGATTCATGTGAAGCACAACTGACCATCGGAATTATCACAAGCATCATTACAATTACATTGATAATCACAACTTTACATGCAGAGACCGTCAGCTCAAAGTTTTTGTCAAGACTCATGTCTGCTAAAGAAGAATATAATTAAAAGTTACCGTGCAAAATTTATCTTGAAGCCCTCCACAGTGGTAAAAAGGTAATAGGAATGCTTTGGTAGGAAATAAGCAGGCTCTATCTTTGGAGTACAAACCGATTAAAACCAAGCACACACATCTGTGAATTGTCTCTATACAGAGTCCTCCATGATGCTCCCAAAAGAGCAAGAGGTTTGACCTGCTAAAACATAACCAGCTGACTACAAACAAACTACTCATATGATATAAAATGTGGGAAACCCAATGTAGTTTCCTTCTACATCTTTACATGTTTGAGAAGTCAGAGACATTAGAATCCTGCAGAATCCTCCACTAACTCAACTAGATGTTACATTTATCTTTCCAAGTGAAGGCGTCTTAAAAAATACAGCGAATTGGAAAAGGAAACGCAAAAAATCTCTAGGTTGTGACCACTTCTTCCACACACAATTGTTTGGTTTTAAATCCTCCTTTCTATCAGTCTAACTTCCCTCTATTTATCAATAACAGTTTCTGCACTTTCAAATCAGAATCTAACCCTACAATGAATGCCATAGTTAGATGAAAAGCTCTAGTAAATATAGATTACAGGTGTGCAGAAATGTAGTTCTGTGATCAAATGGATTTAAAACATATGGTCCAAATCTCGTACCAGTTCTACACTGTCTTAATCAAGTCGATTTAGCTTGAACCTTTCATATCAGTTTTACACTAGCATAATTAGATTGATTTCAGTGGTAATTCTTATTGACACCTAAATAAGAAATCAAGTCCACAGATTATCTTTCATGCCTCAAATACATTATGCAAGGACCCAACAAGACTTCCAGTTCTGTGTGTGTTTTTATGTGCGTACAGCACACATATACGTGCTTTAATTGATGATGAAAGCGACAAGAACTGATGCCATTTATTTTTTCACTGTCTTGAAAGGACATTTGGACAGCTTAGTGTAGTCACATCAGAGTAAAACATGATCTCTACTTGTAAGAAACTTCAATTAGTTATTCTTTTATGTCGGGTACTCTAGCCACTGGAGCAACTTAACTTTAATTCCATCTGACTTCAATTGTGTTCAAATTATAGTAAAGAGGAAGAAGACAACAAGCTGTAAATATGAAAAGAGACAGAAAATCATTGAGAATCATGCCTTTATGAATATTTGATGAAGAAAGGTTAGATCTACTGCTGGCAAATTACAAGAAATTATGTCCATCATGTGACTCTGTCAGCAAAGGTTAATACAAATGGGTTTGGATTTAGTTGAGATGACAACGAGGATTAAAAAAGATTTGTCCTGTCCTCACTGCAATTAGTTTTTCTCCTATTATTATTGTAACAGAGTTTATCGTTAGGATTATGGTAACAGAAATACTGCTCAATGAAATCATGTTGTTTTTCATCATACTGTGGCAGTTTTGCAATAAAATTTTCATCTCTACTAATCTAGCTCTTTATTGTGCATTTGCTGACGTAGAAATACAACCATTAACCCATTTCCTCCTGCAATACCTCAGTTCGTCTGACTGTGATAGAGCTCCCAGATTGCCCAGCACTGTTCCCATGATGGCATGGGATGTTGGTCGGGTGTGATGTCAAATGACTTCTTCTGGACACATCTGATGACATCTGAGCTCATCCACAGCAACTCCTTTATGCTCAATGGCTATGGAAAATGGGAATATCTCGAAGTTACTGCATATGTGGAATAAACAGCCGTAAATGTAGATGTCCTGTAAAATGACAATTCCCTCTCACATTGTCACTACTTCAGAACAGAAGCTAAGGTAGGTTTAGATCTTGAAAATATCTTCCATAGTAGGAATTTATATGTAAACGAATACCAATGTGCCTGTGCATAAGAAATCAGGTTATGTAAAGCCAGGTTTTCACCAATGTGCATTTTAAATGTTAACTTCCAGGTTCAAATGGCACTTCTGCATTTGTGCTGACAAATTAGAGATAATTTTGCTATCTCGGAGTCCATGTTTTCTTTGCCTGCTTTTGAGTTTGAATGCACAATTAAGAGCAGCAGAATTTTAATCCAGACCCTTTTCATTTTCATACCAAGCTGTGTAATCCCATCAGATAAATACATAAGTTAAAACTCCAGAAGCACACTGTGTATTAGCAGGGGTATCCAGATTTGATGAATCGCTAGGAAGTATTAAGAGTGACTGGCAGCTGACTAATTGGAATTGGCACACACAGCGCAAGTTGATGGCAAGCAGTCAGACTTTGGAGGTGTCCACTGAGAGTTACTTCTGCAGTTACATATACTTCTTCCACACTTAAAGCCACGTGAAAGAAGGAAATTTAACACATCAGGAAGCTTGCTAGATTATCAGAACATCTAATCAATACCATTGACAATAATTCTGTCTAAAAGCATTGGGGCAACCCTAAGTAATATACGGGAACAGACGTTCAGGACCTTTGCCAATAGATTACCTTTGACCCACCGTTTCCACTGCATGCCCAAGAGGAAACTTGGTTTCCTTCCCTGAGCTTTTCTACCTAGAGACTTTCCAGCTGCCTAGTTCAATAAAACGCACCCTTCACCTTAGCTTTGACCCAGCTATAAGAAAAAAAAGGAAGGAAAAAAAAAAAAGGTAAAAGCCCACCCCCAGAACCCCACCAGTGCTACAGGCGTGCTGCTCTGGGTCACGGCTGCTACCCTGCTGCAGCCATCTTATCAGTTGCAGAGATTGGACTTGTGTAAATCTCAGCACTCTGCTCGGCATCGCAGGACTCAGTGGGATACAAATGGCTTCTTCGTGTACCAGGCTTGCTCACAGAGACTTGAGTTACCTACGGAGCAACTTTCCTGCTATCTGACATACACCTGGTGGTCCTGAAAGACATCATGACAAATTTCCACTCGCCAGATTTAACGCTCTAAAAAGCACCCGGATTTTATTGCTCAAGTTGAAGCTAACTCTGAAAGACAGAAGACAGGGATGCGTATGTCTCAAAATAACGCAGGTAGCATTAGGGAAATGAAGTGCAATGGAAAAAAAACATTAAACTCATAGTATATGCAACATATCAAGTGTGACTTTTGTTCCCATGTACCGGTAATGGCCATCTATCTTGAAAAAAATAATAAAAAATCAACCCATTCTGAAAAGAAACATCCCAGAGCACGAATGCACTACACAGGAGTCACAGATCAGTATACAAACTTTTACACATGCGGCTGCTATAAAAACCATAAAGGAGAACAACAAGGAGAGCCAGAGCTATTAGCTAAATTATGCACATATCCCCTAGAAGAAGAAACACATCTCACAGGGCAGGGAAAATGATTTTGTCATGTTATCGCTCACTTGATTGTGTGTTTAGCCACGGGACCAGGCTGCCCGTGAGAATCATTCTTCTGTGTGTCACTGCAAGGCAATCCATGGAACCCAGGTTATCTTAGGGATGTGAAAGTTATTCTACAACCGGCCACTGAATTCTGGGAGTTTAAAATAAAAAAGTGAATACTGCTTTATGATTGCCAAACTGCCCGTTTTTCAAAGACAACCAAATCAGCCCCCAGAGACACAGCCCTTTCAGTCAAAAAAATACACTTTTCACGGTGATATCAAAGTCCAAAAGAAAATCTGAGGCCTTCGGTTTTAAAGACAACATAATGAGATCAGAGACTATGCCCGCAAAGAAATTAATTAATGGGTGATTAATGCAAGTAACCTTAAACAGTAGGCATATCATCACAAACCATCACAGGCGGGAATCACAGGAGCTTTGCACATTACTGTAATTCGTATTAAGTATATTAGGGTTCATTCAGTTATTACTGCTCCCTCTTCTTGGTTGGCACAGGATGAAGCCCTAAAAGAATGAGCTTCCAAAAGACACTTAGCTGGGCTCCCTCGCCTTTCAGCTACCTATTCTGGCCTCTGACTGGGCTTGGTTCCATCTTCATCCACTTCCTTCTTTACCAACCTCCTGCAGTTCCTCCTTACAGCTTTAGTACACCAGTCACTCTGCTCTGCACAAAACATGAGCCTCAATATTTTGCTCTTCAGGATTGCCCAGTTTCCTTTACTAAAATTGCCAAGGCCTCACACACATATAAAACAGCAATTTTTGTGGTTTTGCTTTTCATTAGTTTTCTTTATATTCAGCTTGTTTTACTTTGGTAATTGAGACTAAAAAGCCTCAGTTTGAGAGAAAAGTGAGCTGCTTGTGTTGGGCCTTATTTTCATCTCCTTATGGTGTTATTAGTAATTAATGCTTCTAGGTACAGAAAACTTATAGCATGACTAGTGTTACATATCAAATTGTTTGTTAGCTTTTCTGAGCACGTACGTTATCTTGTATGATTAAACTTGTTTGGTTGTTACTGATTTGGACAGTACGTGCCATTTTTGCCTACCTACCTCAACATCCATCACGCGCCATCATTGGCCCACCAACAATATTAAGACCAGACGTTGTCCAAAAGAGGTGGAGAGCATTTTTGCCTCCTTTTCCCAAGCCCCACACTGATAGGAAATAACAAAAAGAATTTAGGATGGAATATTTTATTTTATTTTATTTTATTTTATTTTATTTTATTTTATTTTATTTTTAAGTAACAGGGTTGCTGTTGTTTTCTGCTTAATCTAAGAGTTTATTTTGAATCTGTTTCATTCAGCACTGTACTCTCACCAAAGAGTACGGTCTGGGAACATGACACGCTTGGAGCTTATGCTGATCAGACACCCCGGCTAAATTGATGGAATGGCTGAAGAAGTCTTACATGCAAACAGCACTGCCTTGCAAGAGACAAAATAGCTGGCAAGCAGGTCACTGTCTTGGTAAATCTACTCTCTTTTATCCAGAGGAGAAAAGACTTGAAGATAGTAAATGGTAAGTGACACTATGCAGTCAGGAGTTAATAGCTTCATAATGATCAGTGAATGAATTTGCTGTTTGGGAATAAAAGGAAAACATCACTGCACCAATTTCATCAAAATACTCGTTGTGCTGAAGAATGGTGTAATTTTAATGAAGAAGTTGAACTGACACATGAGGGTCTTCCAAAGTAGGATGCTCAAATTAACTCCTACAAAGACAATGCTAACTCAGAATAAGAAACAATGTAAAACAACCAGCAACAAGCTACTGTAAGTGATGTCTAAAATGATTTTAATATATAAGGCACGCTCACTTAGAATATCATATACTCACATCATGAATATTCAAATGGGACTACGGAGGAGCAGAAGGCGGTTAATTTTGTTCAGATTAACCGCAGTTATTATTTCAAGACACAACTGTAAGCAGATTAGCTGCAGTTCAGATGGCTGTCACACAGAAAGATGGCAACGTGTAGATTTTCCTCAACAAACAGCTGCACAGAAAAGTTGCCTACACAACTCCTAAAAATGCGTTAAGGCACTTGGTCATCCTGTCTCTTCAAAGCTGTTCTTTCTTTTCCTCTTTAAAAATATTGAAAATACAATTGCAGATTTTTTATTTTATTTTATTTTTTTATGGAAAGGTGGAGATAAAAATGAAACCAAGGCATTTTACCTAGCCACGCATTACTATCTTACCTACCCTGAACCTCAGTAGGGATGTTAACGCAATCCACCCTAAATTTTTACACTGTTTCTGGCTCAACAAAGTGAATAAACACACATTCATCTTCAGACACGCCTCTCAACAGAACTACTGGTTCTCTTACAGAGAGATCCATACAGCCTACATAAGTTGGCCTCCATCAGTAGCAATCTGTAGAGTGACATATGTATGTAATATAGGAATGAATGTATACAAGGCATGATTCCTGACTTCTCCAGAAGGATGTTAGGAGTTTTTAGCTCCTGCCTAAAATCAATACATTTATTCACCACAACAGAAACAGCTAAGAATCTATGTAAGTTATTAGATATGGTTTTTCCAGAAATAAAATCAACTCATTTCAATACGACCAGGTGAGAACAGCAGTTTCAATTGTGTGAAGGAATAGACCAAGTGTTATTCTACAGAACAGCTGGCTTTATCTGTGGCTGTCAGAAGAACTCAAGAGTTTGATACCATCTGGGGGTTGCATTCATCTTTCAGAGCTGGTCATGTGTGGCTTTGTATTTGATAAACAAGAGGAAACCAGGCAACCATACATTAGTATTAGTATTTCAAGCACTTCCTCTAAACCCTCTAATGCTGAATGCATGAGTTTAATACAGCTTGCAATACCATGACATGATGACAATAAGCTTTTTCTCAGCAATCTTCCATTAGCTTCAGTGCTTCATATCCTGTGTAAATGTATACTGTGCACTTTGCTAAAAGCACATACTCTTTGGAAAGAGTATATACAAGCCACATTATATGAAAATTAGTGAAGGTAGCAAGAGTGAAGTAACAAGGATAAGCAATATGTTACCAGACTTCTTTCACATAACTAATGTTTGTTTGGGGGAAAAAGATCTGACAACTTTAATGACTCATACTAAATAAATCTGTTCAGAACTTAACCTAATAGACCTCCTATTCTAGGTCCATAGACATGGAATCTTGACTGACATAAAGTATGAACTGGCTGGCTCTTCATAGTGATTATCACATTCATGCTGCAGTCTATGCAGACATGGTATAGAATTGCTATTATTTTAATCTTTCAAATATGAAAACTTTAAAGTGCTACTTAAAATTGGCATGAATACGGCTACACATTACTTTTATGTTTCTGTAAGACTGATGATTTAATTGCATATACTTACATTCAACTTAATTAAGACGATGAACAACCAAACGCTCAGTGAATGTGAGTCTGCAAGATTTGTCTCAGTTACATAGGCACTTACAAACAAGCTCTGTAGGAAAATAGATCATCCCAAGTTGAATAGACACCTAGAAAGATAAAAATCTGTCTGGATGAGAGGGCGACCAGGGGGTAGTGGTTAGTGGCCAGCACTTGCCTTGGATGCTTGCGAACAAGCAAAACACCACAGAACTCTATGCTAGGAGTAACCTGGGTCAGGCACACTTATCCTTCTTTCTGACAACACCAAACTGGAGGTGAAAAGAGGGAGTTAGACAATATACTCAAGGGTAGGACAGCCATACAAGAGTGACTGGAGGAATGGGTCAACGGAAACCTCATGGGATTCAACACAGGAAAAGAAGAGTGGGAAGAAATAATGACATAGTTCAGGCTGTGGTGTAGTCCTGCTGAAAATGGAGCTGAGAATAGCAGGCAGACAACAGAGAAGAGACAAACCGAAAGGAGAGAATCTGACCAGACATAAGAAAATACTGTTTCCATGAGGACAGCCAAGTAGTGGAACAGGTTGCTGAGAGATATTGTGCGGTCTCCATCTTTGGGGGTTTTTGTCTGCCCACTTAAAACCCTGCACGATCTGATCCAACCTCACTGATGACAATGCTTTAAGCAAGAAACTGGCACAGAAAAATCCTGAAGTCCATTCCAACCTCATTTATCTTGTAAGCTCAAGAAGTGAAGCTTATGAGTTCATATCATTAAAGATATGCTTCCATAATGACAGACAACTGGAATTTTCTTATGTTGCAGCTAAATTTGTTGGCTTAATTCCAACTTCCCAAAGCAGAATGTGCAAGAAAGAAAACCCAAACCTTTATTGACATAAACCAAGACAGAGTGGCTTCAGGTTTCCCAAGTATTAACATTATAATTAGGAAACAAGAGTTTTTGTTCCAGCTCTGGGTTTCTCACAACATTCTGCCTTAACAGGATCTCTTGGAATTTGTGACTACTTTAAGCACAAATTGTTCTTCCAAAGAGATGTTGACTTTTGTGGTCTATTAAGCAAGCAATACAAAATCGTACAGTGACGAAAGTGCTTCAGGCTAAGCTGTACATAAATCAGCTTCTTCACCCAAGGGATTTTGTAAAAGACAAGATTAAAAGTAAACTTCTGCATTTTAGCAATAAGTGGCCAGGAAACAACGGCAATTCATACAAGTTTGCTCTTGCTGCATCTTCAGGTGAAGATATCTGACCAGTTATAAAGAGATGGCATAATTCTAAGAGCAAATAGAGAGATAGTCCCATTTTTTGGATAGAATGAAAATTAGCATACATTCTCATGCCTTCAGATCCTTTCTCCAGAGTCTGTACCTCCTATTTATGAAAGGCTACAGGATTAGCCCTTAAAAAGTTAGAAAAAATGAATGCTTCTGGAAAGAAAAGGACAGAACCCCCATGTGTGCATCAGCAACCACAGCAATGACCATTTTAGCTTGCTATAGCCTCCAAGAAATCCTAATGAGAAGACACCTGGGCTCAGATGGAAGGTAAACAAACAAAACTAAAGAGAATTTTCCACAGGTGCTTTACAGAGGAAAAATTCTACCGAGTCATTTGTCTATTTACTTCTAGATTTACTATCGTGTATGTTTTTCCCTCACTGGTGTGGAATGAACTACCACATTATTTGCACCAAGTTCAGCAGTAATATAAGCAGATGCAAACAAAAACCTACTCACATCAATAGAAATTCTAACTTAATCTGATTTGAAGAAAAGATTTCTATGTCATTTTTTGGCTAACTTAATTGATACAAGGATAGTTAAAATTGGAAGTCAAGGGAGCACTGGAAGTCAAAGAATAGGTGGATATGGAATATTTATTTTAGGATATTTCCATTCCACTCTGCACTATTCCACCCGAAAATTTATCTGGAAATTGGTAGTACTGAGAGCAGCCAGGGGCCTGGCATAGGATTACTTCCCAAGTACTTACCCAGGTTCTTACGTTTACTGTGATCCCCATTTATTAAGTTATCTCGTATATGTTTCCACTAAATATGCTTAATAAGAAAGTTCCATGTAGCTTTGGTTTATTTTTTTCAAACATACTTCATGAGATAACATTCAGCTCGTCCATGAAAGACCAGGACGTCATGCCTTGTGAAATCCTTTAGTATAGTCCACTCAGAAAAGCTGTAAACTGGCGAAATATTATGCACAGACATTTCAGCTTCAAAAATAAGTCCTTTCCAGTGGGAGCTCACACTCAGTTTGACAATTCGGGAAATTTCATTTGTAGATTTTAATTGTTCAGCTGATCTCTGCCTAAATTCAATAATCAAAACAGTCACCGCAATGAGATACAAGTAATGTGCCTTGAAGTTAACTCTTACAGGATTCAAAAGGGAAAGAAAGAATTTCTTTTCAAAGTCTTTGACAACTAGTATTTTTTCTGCAGAACAAAAATAACTCTGCTTGTAATGTAACTTCCATGTTCCAGCTCCTATTCCTCCCAGCTCAAAGCACTTTATAACATTGGTCCAAATAGTTCATGCTTTATGCTTGGAAGCACTTTCATTAACTATTTATGTAGGTACAGAAAACAAGATTTGGTCCATGATAAATAATAAATCTTCACTAGATTTAGCTGGGAACTTTTCAATGAAACATGTTTTCCTCAGAAAATCCTAATTTATTGAAGCTATAAAAGTTGGTGGAGAAGGTCAGTTTCAAGTTATTAAACATTTCAAAGATTTTGTGCAAAGACATTTCCAAATTAAAAATAATAATAATTTTAGTACATTCAAAAGAAGTAACACCCATTTGGAAATTTCACCTGAATATATACCAAAAACCCCTGCAAAACTCCAGTATGGGTTGGGAACAGAAGACACACTCACTAGCCTGTGTGCTCAAGTGTCTTTGGAGCTGGAGGTTGTTATTAAGTTTCCAGAATTTGACTTTTTGTCCTTGATATTTTTCCTGAGATTCGCATCTGCCCTTCATATCAACACTATTACTATTTACATTTTGTTGCAGAGGTATTTATGAACTACTTCAAATGACAGAGTAATTGCATTTTAGAAGAGTGAGAAACCAAACCGTTCTGTTTTCCAACAATATGCTGAAGCTGCCTAGTTCCTTACTTCCACAAATAAAAGCTAATAAAGTCTAACTCATAATTCAAATGCTGCTATGCAGTTCCTATAAGCATCCCTGAGCAAGACAGGGTACACCTAACTGACATATAGAGTAAGTGCACGATTTTGCAAAACTGGGATCAAAGCAAGGTCATCAGTAGTACCCAGCTGCAGTTAATTTAAAGCCATCGAGGGTATGACTATGTAAAGTAAATTTACAGGACTGCATTGTAATTTACAAATATTGAGTTCAATCAGCTCATCTGTAGATAAAGAAAGAAGGGCATCACAGAGCTTTTCTCTCAATATTGCAATTACTGCTAAAGGATTGGACAAAGCCCACTCTGGCTCAGTATTTGCTCTGTTCTCTCATCACAGAAAGTGCTTAGAACCAAGAAAAAGGAGTAGACCAAAGCTAAGCAAAAAATCCAAGCTAGAAATGGAACAGAAAGAATACTGGCAGTTGCCAAGACTGCTGATTGAGAAAGCTCTATCAAGAGAAGGAACAACACCCCACCTTGATCTGGTGCTAAAAACTTCAGCAGCCTGCTTTCCTAATCCTTCAGTCTTCCATGGACCTGTCAGCAAGCATTTATGTTCTGCTACACTTTCCCGCAAAAGACAGGATTCATTCCTAGGCCTGCTCTGAGACAAATCCTCCAGGATATTACCGGAGATTCCCAGAACCAAAGTGATGAAGCTAAAGTAGTTAAATAGATTCACCATTTTGGACCAGGAGGGAGAAAAAAGAGATGACTCACACATCAATGTAGTTCTTTCTACTCTGTTCTGTACAATTCCAGAATTTGCCTCAGCAAATTCTTGAATACCATACCTATCACATATTAAAGTTATAAATATTGCAATTACACACAGGTATTATACAGGAAGGTATTACTTACAAATAAATGCATCCTACAAAGAAATAAAAATGCACGAATGCTCTCTGAGGTGGCTTTAAGATCAAGGCCCTAAAGAACTTCATTATTTAATTTTAGCATTCAGAAATAATCTGCAGTTAGAAATAATCTGACGCCTTCAAAACTACCACACTAAGGTATCTTAAAAGCTGAGTCAGGACTTACTGCTGCCATCAAAGACCCTGAAAAATGATCAGAACACAGGCATTTGTCCTTTAGATGTTGTTTTGGTACTAGCTCGTTTAACAGGGTACTGGGAACCCAACAAAATCAGTCCCTCTGCCAAGGTAAAGCTGAGGGTTTGGCTTAAATTAACAACGCATGCCATCAGATATATAAACTTAACTAAACACAAAAGACTCAATTGAACCAGAATTTTAAAACAGTCCAAGTGGATTTTTCATTTTATATATATATATATATATAAGGTAGGAAAAAAGTAGCTATTTTGTCACAGGGAGGAGGGTGGGGGAAGGTTCTGAGACCTCCCTTCACAATGGCAACAAAGAACCCACTGGCATTCACCAAGAGACCACCCACAGAACATACAGTGCGTTGGAAATGTCAAGGAGGAGTGAAAATAAAGACTATGTGCCCTGTTTCCTATGAAACACTTCAATATGGCATGCATAATGTTTTAAATTTTCCACTGACATATTGGCAGTTACTCTGGACCAATCTGGATTGTCACTCAAATGTCAAGACAGAAGGAGAAAATACAGGGCTAGGATTTTTCTTTCGCTTTAAACTTACCCATATTTTTACTGTCAGTCACCGCCCTCCCTCTTGCTACTAATGGCAGCCTCTATAATTCTGAGAGGTGGCAGGAGTATTTATAAGACCACTACTCAGCCTACTCGGATTCCCATTCCCAACATGGAAACTCATTTATAGAATTCTAAAATACGGCTCTCCATGCAACGTTGCCATCACACTGTGTAGGGAAGGGATTTTGCTCTATAAAAAGACAGCAAACAGCTAATAAACAAGACACGTGAACAGCTACACCAGTGTAGCAAGAGAGCCCAAGTCTTGAGTGGTCTGAATGGTGCTGACTGAATTATTTTCCTGAGAAAAACGTTCAGAGAAGTCGTGGTGTGATGCTTTTATCAGATACACACATATATTAATACTCGGTCATGCAGCAAACTCCCCCAGGTGAGGCTGCAAGTTACAAATACGACATCATATTGCAGAAAAGTCCCCCTTTGCACTATTTCCCAGGATGGGAAAAACAAAATACAGAAGCGTGGCAATGAAATACACAAGTCACCCGTGTTAATTTTCTGCTCTGACTTCAAGCTTCTAGAAAGCAACATACGGATGCAAAGCACCACTTTCTAACATTCCCTGGTAAGCAGCTGCTTTATGAATAACTAGAAGAAAACCTTTATGCTTGGTCACACCACCAGCAGGAGACAACTGGCTTTTCTCATGTAATACAGGGAATTGCAGCCAGTGCTTCATTAAAACACAAGACACTTTGGCAGACATGGATGCTGAACATTGCTTACTGTTCACATCTGTGGGTAAATGACAGCAGCCTGAAACTGTTGCCTTCCACTAAAGAGCAAGTACATGATCCAGTGCAGTTAATCAATAAGATAATGGAATGAATCAATACCAAAGATTTTTAGGAGGTCTTAATTAAACAAACACTTGCAGATACAAATGATGTCTTCAATCTATTGATGGTAACAGGGTGAAGGGTTAAACACGAACAAAACCATCAAGTTTATTTTACCAGCATGTATTTCTCTGAAGTACCATATAGCTTCTTGGCCTCTGCATTGGCCCATTGCTGCATCCCTATTCATTTTTACCACCATGTTGCACAGGCAGATTAGCCCATAACAAAGCAAAAAAATGAATCACTGAGGAATTCAAGATGTGATGACAAAGTAGATAAAAGTCACTGGTACCCAGTGTTATTTCTTCTCTGTTAAAAGTGCAACTACCTAGGCAGAAGTGCTAACAAAGTCAGTTTCCAGCTGCAAGGTGTACAATTAGAATAATTAAAGAACACCTAAATTGATGGACCCATTAACGCAGGAGATCTCCAGCAGACCTTCTGCACAAACACGGCCAGTCAATATTTTTGATTCCCCCAATGGTTCTGTGCTAGGCACTGTTTTAAAGAGACATCAATCTATGATGTCAGCATTTATCTAATGAAGCTTCAAAAATCAATGTCAAGATGGTGTGCTACATGCATGCACCCAATTTGTCTGTTCTCCAAGGGATGCTAGATAAAACAAAAACGTTATAAAAGCAGCGAAAACTGACTGTGACCACTCTACCTGACCTTGAAGATGTTAATGAGAGGACGGAAACTTCACCTGGCTGATGGCACAATGAAAGGTTTCCAAAGCCAACAGGCATTCCAATGCCTATTATGCATGTTCATACAAAACAATAGGTGGTACAAAAAGAAAATCATTTGATTTAAGGCCCTCTGAAAGTGCCTTTGTCAGCCTTACAGGGCAATGACAAAATAAACAGGTGGTTGTTCTTTTAAAAAGACTATAATCAAGGTTCTTCAGGATAACAAGATTACCTTAGCTATTAATATAATTCTCCCTCTGCCAGTAGCATTTGCCTTGGCAGCATTCTCATCTGCACCCGACAGCCAGCACGCTCATTCCCTTTCCCAGCTATTAGTGAGGATAGCCACTTATCTTTGCTGAAGCTGTACATTCTTTTAGCTATTTTCTTGTTAGCATTTAAGACTCAACTCATCCTCACTATTCTGTCCACGAGATTCCCTGAAAGTGATGTTTTGACACCATATCAGACAGAGAGTGGAGGGCTAAGTTAGCTTCGTTCTCTCGTGTTTGAATAACAAACTGGTCTCTGGCTGCTCTGAGGTAGGGCTGCCTGGGTTTGTAACTGGAGGTGACAGGTACTCGCTAGCAGATGGGCTGTCTTGTAATCTTTTTCTTTATTCACAGCAACTCTGTCTCTTCCTTCTGTTCAGACTATTTACTCTTGTTGGTAGCATGTAAACAGTTAGGTATGCCTTAGACAGTTCAAAGATGTGTTATGTGGGTGAATTAGTTGATGCAGGATGCCTGTCTGCCTCCATTCAGATGTGTCTCACACTTCCTAGTGCAGGTTTCTGCCCAATTAGCTGGCGATGCCGGCGCCCAGCCCAGGCTCCTAGCACAGAAGGAAACATCCTCAGAATTCAGGCAGCATCCTTGTGGAGCAGGAAGCCGAGCGTTGGTGGGAAGGTGCTGCGTCCCTCACTGCAAACCACAGCATCCCACGCACCGAGCAGACTTGTGAACACTGAGCCTCACTTATCAAAATACAAGGTAGCATAAAGCACGTAAAGGTAGCTCCCCACGAGCTTTGTGCCTTAGTGCTACAGCAGTGAAATCAATCTATTTTTTTTTCCCCATATAAAAATTACACAGAAAAATTTCCTTAAATTTGTGCATTCAGCAGGAAGTGGGACAGCAGCGACATACAGGACAGCTTCTGCCAAATAATGATATCTCCCACCAAGTACAGTAATATTTCATACAGGCATTTTTTTCCCTGTCTGTTGTCAAAGCACTGCTGATTTGCCTTTACCGCCAGCTAACATTTTCTATGCAATGCAGTCCAATGAGGACTGACTTTGATTGCTGATATTTCAGCAAATGGAGATGGGTTTTGTATTTTAATACTAACAATGCTCAATTTGGCTCCTTTTGGGAAAACCAGTTCCCTGAGGGCCATAAATTCACACTCTTGCATGAGTATGAAATATATATTTATTATTATTATTATTTTATTCTCCTTAATGCAAAGTGGAATTTGCAAAATCGCCCAAGTGCTTTTGGAGCAAAGCCTCATTAACCTTCTCAGGGATTCTGTATTTCACTGTACTTTATCTGCTCTTTTTGTTTTTAAATGCAGAATGCAACCCAGCTTTCAAAAAGCAGCATAATACATACGTTTTAGAAACTATCATTCAGTTCATCCAGGAGATGTTAACCACAGGTATCCAATTCTATAACCATTATGGTAACACATCATTTGCTGCAGAAAATGCATCAATAATAATTCAGCTGCTCACGTTTTGGTGGCAAACGAAGACATTTTTCTACTCTTTACACCAACTACTTTACTCTAATTTTTCCTAAGGTGGCATAAAATGGTTACAGAAGGTATATTGCACTATCTGCCCAATTCTAGCAATTGTTTAAGACGAAATTTGCCCCAAAGGCCTCATTTAACCAACAGTATGCAGGGCAACAACATATCACGATCTTAAACACCGCTGTGAACTTCAGCCTGAGCAGCTATATATCTTATTAAAAAATAGGTCACCACTGACAACGCAGCATCTCTAATATTGTGCTAGAATATTCATTCATAGATCAGAACGCCTGCAAAAATAACTAATTAGTCTTTAGAAAGCATTCAGATACCCCTCCATGATCTCCCAAGAGCAGTCTGGTCTCAATCGTGCTTGGGAGATCTTTGTAAAGCAAATCTGGACTTAAAATATTAAGCTGCTGCAATTTTAATAGGTGTGATTCATATTCTTGTAACGGTTGAATTGAAACTCCGTCCAGACTCACCATGTGTGCTATGGTCTTCGGAAGCACGTTATAAAGGCAATCTAAAATCAATACCGAGAAACAATTACAGCATCTGAATACCATTTGGGTGAAATAAGCTGATGGTGATGATGCAACCAGCAGATGTATGTCAATACTTGCAACAAAGTACTATACAGCACTTGCACAAAGAGGGGTTGAGTAAATATCAATACAGCAACTCCCGTTACAAAGAGCAAAAATGATAAAATCAATATCATAAAATAAAAAAGTTTGCACATGGATGAACTCTGGGGTCTGGACCGTGCTGTGTTTGGAGTGCTCCTAAGTTCCTGGTCCTTGGGTGTCAGTAAGGGAACGGTGATTGGGTTTGTCCAGTGCTCTGATTCAGAGGAACCAAATGCACAGTGTTGCACTACACAACCAAAGCAAACGATGTACTGCTACAGAAACTGATACCAAAAAAACAAACAAGAGTATTTATGTTGTTCAGCAGGGGGATGCACGTATCTACTGCACCTGCTGGTCCTGCACACCGTCAAGGAGCCCTCTAGTAATCCAAAATGTGCTGTGTGCTGCCAGCGCTGTCTGGTTAATTGGAAGGCGCTGAAGGACTTCCCATTTGTCCGTGAAAAAGGATAAATTAAGAAGAAATAATCTTGCCAAAAATTCATACGAAAACATCAAATCTCAGTGAATTCTTAAAACGAAAACAGCAGTTAAATGGGTAAAACTGTGAGTGACAGCCCATCTGCAAGATTCTGTCTGTGGTCCTGACCAGCATTTGAAAACAGGGCTGTTTAGCCTTTCAAGCACCTGAAGTTGGTTCTGCTGTTTGCATTTCATAGAAAATACTTTTGAAAGTAAACAAGAACCTTTAGTGAATTATTTAGCATACAAATAAACCAGCAAAGGAGGCTAAGTAGGCCAGTATGAACTAACTGGATTGAAATATTCATCTGTAAATAACTTTTCAATCTGCTGCTTTCACGTACAAATACTACATGGAACATTAGACACAACTAGCTTCTAGGGATATTTAGGCTCACTGGAGAGCAATTTTTATGTCTACTGGCATCTGTGGGTAGTGATATGGACTGACTGTTAATATAACCAACATAAAATTTATGTGAACGCTCACTGCAATAGCAACACACTGTCAGACAGCTGGTGGTTGATGCGTAGCACATGCGGATTTTATATGCACTGTGTAAACTAACCTTTGCAATAAAGATTTAGCAGGTTTATTAGTTTAGGAAATCGCTATAATTAAGGATAATTCATAATGGCCGCTTATCCACTCTCTAGCAATAGCTGCCTTAATTTAGACTCTGTTTCTCTGAGCCATAAATAAGTGTGCTGCTATCTTCTGCACAGATGTGGCACTCAACCTGTTCAAGTTGGTTGAGTTTCACTTCTGTTTTCATCAAAAGAATTAGTAGATAAGACCATAAAATGCACTTTCTTGAAATAAATTAGCAAGAAACACAGTTTGAAAGTTCTGAAACTGCTAAAAAGCTCATTTTGGGAACAGAGAATAGAATATGGGGATTTCCCGCAGGAAAGGAATGCACTGTATAATCATAGATATGACCTGAGATAGAATACTGGATTTGCATAATTAATTACAGGAAAAATATACATGCTTGTGATCTATGCGTATTATTTACAATCTACTTGGTTTGTAATTGAGGGTTTGCCCTCTGACAGCCCTGCCAGGTAACGCTGTCTTTGCCCCTTTTGTGCACAGCCCAGAGCTCGTTTGCAGAAGAAACTGGACAGTGTCCTGTTACTTCAGCTCCTATTAATAATTGCTGTGAAACAATTCCTTGTGTCTGCACAGCAGATTCAGGGGAAAGCTCTCTTCCCAAACTTTCAGCCACAGGTTGGAAATGCACCCACAGAGCCAGTTTTCCTTACACTCCCTTCCTCTGGACGGGTTATATAGTTCTGATTTAGCTGTTACATGGACATCCAATATCATCACTCCTAAAGAACACAGGAATTTTGCCTCACAGAAGGCAAGCCAAGAGCATACAAAGGATGAAGCAGATTCAAGGAAGGCAACAGCTGAGCAGACCACTCCTCACCAGGGCTTCACAGGAAGAGGCACTGATATACCATAGCACAGTCCTGTGTTTCTCATTGGTACAATGGGAGAGGAGACTTGACATGGCCTTCTGAGAGCAAACACTCAGCCCTTTGTGACTGAGTGTGAAGAGTCCATTTCCTTCCAGGAATTAACACAATGAAAGATTATTTCAGGTTTAACTGGGTTTTTCATCTGGGTGGCCTCCACAGAGAGGAACAATAAAGGCTGTGGAAGACAGCAGCAAAAACACAGGGAAAAGGAGCATGGAAGCTGTAAAGTGAGTTGTTGAAGAATGTTGTAGGGCTTGAGAGGTGCATAACTGCACAGAAGACCAAGTGAGCCAAAGGCAAGGGGCACTAGAAGCTGTACCTGGTTTCCACTATGCATAGGAATAATGAACTAAAGCTGATGTTGTGAGAATGCCTTGAAAACATGCCAAAGTGTAAATAGCTCTGCCTATGTTATGACACCTGCCTGTGATCAGGACCTGGGTAAAGCTGAGCGCTGCCTACATGCTGCCACTCCTTCTCCAGGATTCCCCATCCTTTCCCTCTCCTATGTTGCCCATTGCTGCCCAATGCCTCTCAAAAAAATTCCGCTTTACCAACCAATGATAAGAATCAAATCTCACCCTTCCCTCCCTCCCTCCGTCCTTCTACCCCAAATACACCTATATGATTCCAAGAGCAGCAGCCACAGCTTGGGTAACAGTCCAGAAAACAGAACCATTTGTGGTGCATAAGTCTGAGGATTTGAAAGACAGGGAAGAATTTAACTATTACAGAGGATACTTGAGGGAATAAACATCATAAACAATAGCATAAATAACTAATAAGCCTTACTTTTCCTACCCATCTGCTTGTGCTCACTTCTGAAGAGGGGTACCCAGTTAGATGGACTCCTATACATTTTCTGTGTGTATGAAATAAATGTCCAACTACTGTGAAATTTAATACAGAAACACTTTAACTCACTATCATACCAATGCTTGGCTAATTGGCTGAAGTGTGGTACCCAGGTATAGTACCGTGACAAGTACAGGCTTTCTATGGGTTATCTCAGTAAAAAACTTCCCACAGGTGACTAATCACAAAGTGCTGTGATAACTGACATGTCTCCTAAGCTATCGTTTTGAACCTACTGATGGCAAATGGCCACAGCATTCTGGTCATTTCCAGTCTAAACTAAAGAGGCATTCATTGTGAGATTCATACTCCATTAATACAAAGATCTTGACTAAACAAAACAATTAAGTAGAAACTAAAATAGTGCTGGATTTCACACTGCAGAGAGAAGTTTGGTCAGACTATGACTTGCACTGAAGAACACAGTCTGAAAATATTAATCATTAATGAAGACTGTATTTCATAGCAAAATCTATATTGACTAAGATCAATTAAAGAGCAAAATGTTTAAAGTCCTAACTATTTTTTTTTCTATTACATCATTCCACTTTAAGATAACATACAGCTAAAAACATAAACTGTTAATTACTAGCAATGTACTGACTGCGTATCACACACCTGCTTTATACAGAAGTATATTAGACACCTAGGTGGGACAGAACAACATAGTTGGTTTTTTTTTCCAGTTGAAAGGACATGTAAGCAGAAAACATTCAGAACGCAGACCAAATGAACAGTAATCTAAATAAATGTGGGGTTTAAAACCAAAAATATCCCACTACCAGTTTTCTAAAAGATATTATTAAATGCCCCAAAATATTTCTGTAGCTAATATATAAAATAAATAAATAATGACATCCATTTTTTTTCATGAGTTCACAGAAGAGAGGATAAAAGTATAAAGTATCTTCCAATTCCCTTTGCAAATCCACAAAGCAGTAAAGCACAACTACTGCTTAAGCACCATTTAAGGCACAAGAATTGCAATCATTATGTACCTTCTGGGTGAAAAGCACTATGAACAGAAAAGAAGAAACAAACATTTTCTTTTCTTCATATTACTAAGAGGTGACAGGAAATAACCACATTTCCCCTCCCGGAGTCAGAGCCAAGATTAGGATGGAAATGGAAGAGATGAGCTCTAGAGCTGGAAGTTTTACTGTCAATGCAAGAGACCTTTTGGCAGCATCCTCCTGCTCTCTGGGTTTTAACTAATATGTTCTGAATGAGATAAAAGCTTCTCCATTAGCATTCAGTTCAACCAACAAGAGCAATTGAGTACAAAAGAGAATTGCTTTGCCAATGGCATATTGCACAGAGCTGAATGAGAACGCAAATCTCTATGCCAGAGGAAAACTTCAGATTTCCACTGCTTTTTTTTACATATGGCATTTCTTAATCAAATAATGCCCAAATAATTCCAAATTGCAATGTTCACTCTGATTTGTGGAATCAAGTAGAGACCCTTGGTGTTCAGTCAGTGAAATACTGAGCCACAGAATGCTAATCCTTCTGGTGACACATGGCTTGATGGGAACCATGGCAGGTGAGACTGATGCTCACATTCACACAGTGGTCAACAGTCCTCAGAGGAGACTGTATCTCCTGTATCTCCTCTGTTTTTTTTTTCACAGTCATTTAACTTCTACAATGCCACTGCATGGCTTTGTCACACAAAGTCCAAAATGCATCAAAGGTTTTGTGCTGTTGCTAAACTGCGCTGTTGCCAAAAGGAAATAGAACAAAGTAGGGGACAGATTTTATTCACGCACAATGAAATGTTGTTGAATAGCCATAAACTTGAACTACCATATTTCGGATCAAATTCATATAAAATTAACAGATATTTTCCATGGAAAGCTTTAGCTTTGTAAAAAAAAAAAAAAAAGTGCATTTTTGATGGAAAAAACGTGACTTATATTGTGATTAGCTCAAATAACTGCAAAAATATGACAAAATGGGAAAAGATTTAGACACTGTTTTGTTAATTCTTAGAATTTATGTACGATTCAATTATTTGCTGCACCGTTCTTAAGAAATTCCTGGGCTTGGAATAACATATAAATCTTCACCTCAGCCAAATGTGCCACCACCTTGTGTAAATCATCCAGAAAATCTGTGCCCAAGACCATGAAAAAGAGGCAAAAAAGGAAACCAGAAATACCCAGCAAGGGAGCTGGGGTTGGCCCCTGGGGCTGTCAGTGTTGCACCCCAGGTGAAGTGCAGGCACTTGATGGGGGATCAGTACCTGTTCTGAGCACTACAGAAGTTGCCCAGGTACTGGCAGGGAATTCTGGGCTTGACAGTGAACTTCCACTTGGGAAGAGAAAATTAAAAAGATGAAAACAAAATAACCTTGAGCACACTGGCTGTAGGGAAAGCTAAGGGCGGCAGTTCTTTTTGCTTGCCAGCCTGGGGACTGAATGAACTGCACAGATTGTCTCAAAAAGGACAGTTTCTTATAAGCAAAAGGCAGTGGCTAGGTTGAGAAAAAAGGGAGAAAGCTGAGTTTGTGAACTAAACAAAGCGAAATCCCAAACACAACTCTTACCTGCTCACTTCTTCCCAGAGAAATAAACTTCAGATTATC
Source organism: Excalfactoria chinensis (assembly GCF_039878825.1). NCBI lineage: Eukaryota > Metazoa > Chordata > Aves > Galliformes > Phasianidae > Excalfactoria > Excalfactoria chinensis. The sequence continues at coordinate 14,453,617 of NC_092835.1, read as the reverse complement.
TAATCAGACTAACGAAAACAAGGTCGTGAAGAGTGACTGAATTCAGAGGTGGCCTTCAAGGTTAGATTACATCTCTTGGTCTTAAACAGACAAAATACAAAACAAAGCACCTTAACCATCATTTCCTTTTGAAAGAATATTTTGAAAATGGCTGGTCAGCATTTTTCAAAGAGAAACGCAGTGCAGTTGGAATTAAAACACTCTTCAACATAATAAACAGGAAAAGGTTGGATACCGAGTTTTAGGACTCATGGTTGACATCAACAGCTAAAGTACAATGCTTATAAAAGGCAGAATGTACCTGTGAACAGCCCCAATTTTCTCCATTCGATTTGCAGATGGGGACCTCTATTGGTATAAAACAATTACTAAAAAAAAATAGACACCTGGAAAAGGATTTACTGGCTCTCACTAAAATCAGGGGTGCCAAATTCTTATTTTCATTTCTTCAGTGTTAACCTATGCTGATTTCAATTAAGACGACAGGAATCAGCCTACAACCCAGTGTAATTAGTGTAAGAACCTTGCTTAATTGTGAAAGACTTCAAATAAGTATTTAAAGAAAGAGGCTACAAAGCAGAAGCAGTGCACTTTTTTAACCTCCATGTACGTACGCCTGCAGCTCTTCTGTGCGTGTGCCCTATGTGTATTTTTACCCCATCCCTCGTGTAAGCACACAGCACGCTGCCTTTGGACTGACATATCTCTGCGCTGGGCAGGATTTTCAATCCTTCATGACTATCTATTTGTCATTGCAGGTGAGTGGTGGCACTCCGGCTGATCCCCAGCCACTTTCACAGTTACTTATCTGTCTTTATGGATTCTTCCTGTGTGTCAAGTTGGTGCATAACAGCATTACTGTCAGGGTGACAAAATTGTCCCCAGAGTGTCACAAATGATTCCCTATCCTTATGGCTGCAAGCAGGTAGTAACACATCGACACTGCCTTTCCAAGCTCATCTTTCTCCAGCCCTGCCAGCTGCCCGTTGCTGTGAACACACACAGGCATCCCTGCATGCAGGCAGAACGCGCTGCTAAGCACCGAGCCCCCTCTGATCCCACTCCTTCAGCAGATCCACAAAAACCAAGCACACCTGGGAACGTCTGTTCCTCTGCCCTATTTTTAAATAACAGTTTTTTAGGGGAAGAGAACACTGCAAAATCCCTGTTTTCTCAATACAGAAACTGTGCCTATAAATTCCCGGTGCTGAGTAAGATAGCTGTATGTACTGCATTTGTAGAATTCTCCATGCCATCAGAGCTCTTCGGCTTCTTGAAATTTTTCTATCACACAAAGCCTATTTTTTTTTTCTACCTTCCTGCCTATCACTTTGTCACACTTCTTTCCTAATTGTATCCTGCATGCACTAACACCTTGTTTTTTACAGCAACATTTTCTCCAGTTCAGCACTGGGTGTAAATCTTTGCTGAATTAAAATTCTCATCAGACAAGTGCTGGTTTAAATACTTTCCCATAATGAAAAATCATTCCAAAGAGAGAAAAATAATAATAATAATAATAGCCCATTAGGTTAAAACAATTTACACAATTGGAGAAGGCTGAGAACCTTGATGAATATATAAAAAAGAATGCTTTAACAAGACACCTCGATCAGCAGCCTGAAAGCCATTCTGTGGTCATGTATAGCAGTGCAGGATTCTGGTGGTTCCCATACAAGCCACGTTTATGCACACTTTGCTTTACTTCAGTTCCTCCAGACATCCCCAGGAGTGGCCCTGGGCAGTGCCCACTGTGCTCTAGATACGATGTCTTGTTACAACACCTTGTGCCCCAGTTTCCCTAACTGGAAGCTAAAGACTATTATTCTCTTCTTGTATACAGACGCTAAGCAAACTGCAGCGCAACCAGTTACCATGACATGCAGGCTGGGACAAGACTAGACGCCTTCAGCACGGAGGATGAAGCTCTCCCAAAGGACCTGGGCATGCTGCGGGGTGAAGCCCAGCCTGCTACCCCAAGCTGGCAGGTGGGGTCAGGAGCACTGAAGAAACAAAGCCAGAAGCAATTTAGAAATACCTGCCCACAGAGTCAAAAGGCAAAATATCTGAAGCTTCTCCCAGAATCTTTGACCTCAGAGGCTGACATGGTTTGATGGGAAATTTAATGTAATAGTCTGAGAAAGCCAAAAGGCCTATTGTCAGCAATGAAGTCTGAAAGTTAGCAGAATTAATATAACTGTACAATGGAAGTGCCCTCGAGGGACAGGGCTGCAGAACCAGGGCAGAGGGAAAAATGACTTTTGAAGTCATTTCACTATGACATTCTGTCATCGCCGCTAAACGGAAATAAGAAAATCATCTGAATCACCACGCGCTGCCGCGTGTCCTCTCCTTATCTAATAGAAAGCAATAACACGGCGGCTCCGCGCCCCACCTCGCCAGGCAGGGCTCGGGGACGAGGGAGCTCCATTTTGCATTGCTAAAAGCAATAAGAATAAATGCAAGTGGGAGGCTGCTAGCAGAGAGCGATGGCTGGGCCGCAGCCCATCAAGGCCCAATAAATCTCAATGCTTCAACAAGAGATGAAAATGGTTAGCTCATCATTTCAGTGCTAGGGTGAAATTTTCTCGGAGCCGGAGTATTTTTATAGATGATTGATGCCTGCGCAGGGCAGTTGTTTAACAAAATGGCAGATAATGATAAATAGAAAGTAAATAGAAACAGCAGCAAGGGAGTGGTTCTTAGTTGCAGCAGCAGAATAAACAATATACTTACATAAAGTATATGTCACATATAAGTGCCATTATTCTAAATTCCATGAGTTACTTGCAACATCATATAACAGAGCTGGTAATGGGATTTACAGGAGAGGGAATTTAGGATGCACATGAGGCAAATACGTATGAAAATTCTCCTTCCTGTTCCACCCGTGTTAATCCCACTTCACTGAAATTACTCTGGATTTACAGCTGTGTAAAAAGCAGTAAGTGTGTCTGTACTCTGTATTTTTAATATATTACTGCATTAAAATTGGAGGGATCCAGGAGATGGGACTAATTTTGCTGTCCTTGAAAACTTATTTTTTAACAACAGTCACACTCACAGCGTGTACTAAAATACAAAGACGCTTATGGAACAGGAAAATACCAATACGTGTAATATCCAGACATGCTTTTCATTACATATCTGAAAATAAAATGTATTTATTTATTTTTTAAAGACCGGAGTTCGGATGACGCGGTAAAACAAATATTCACGGATTAAACGATGGGAAAAAAAAAACACAGTAAAAAAAAAAAGCAATGCGAGGCACCTCTCGGAGTTTTCTGAATTCCAGATACGGTAAACAACGTCAAATTGGAGAGGGAGAGATTTGAGGTCAGGGTTCTCAGCTTGGGTTTCTTTCCCTTATTATGCATTTTTTCTTGTGGCTGTACACAAAGGAAAAAAAAATCTAATTACAGCTTTAAATGCCCAAAATGCCATGTCCACCAAAAGCCCGATGCTCATTAGTACTAGTAATTAACTTTACAACTGTCAACACAAACACCATGCAGGCTGACAGATAGATAGTAGCTCTGAGGGTGCTAATAAATCCGGAAATAACAACTTGACACGCAGATGCACAAAAGGATGCAGGTGATAAAGAAATGTTGACATCAAATCTAATTATCTTCGAAACGGCCAACTCCTGCCCAATGCACAGTAATGCACTGTTATTGCTAGTGATGAGCCCCACTGGAACGGCTCTTAACCACAGCATACATCCGAGCCTTTACAGCCCTTGTCATATCTAGTGAGGACAATATCAAAAAGGAAATTATGAGTGTCATGACCCCTCCAAGTCAAAAATCTAGTGATGAATATAGGCTCAGCAAGGCATAGCAGATTACCCCCTTACGAGTTTTAAAGCCAGGATGATATATGACATTTTTATCAGGCACTTTCTCAGGAATGTCACCAAGAGGGAAAATAAAGGCCCTGAAAAGAGACGACTAGGTGAATTATGCAACTGTAATTGCCGATCATAACCTGATATGAGCTGAAATTGCTCTGTTTTCATATTGAGATAGCATAAAATTGTCGGGAAATGCAATGGCTCCTTAATGTGGCCTAGATGAGTCTAATATTCTGATCATTTTTCACTCAGCTGCTAGGTAAATAGTGCTTCTTTAACACAACCACCGTGGCCCAGGGCAATCTAGGGGCCCAATTTTACACTTGAATTGAGGAAATATGTGTAAACTACAATTTTTCATATTTTCTGCATACATAAGAAGATGAAACATCTTTATCATGTGTATTGTCTGGCTGAGCTTATACAAAATATTAGTTTATCTCTCCTACTTTGGTTTATTCCATAAGCAAAACACATAGATCTAAAGGACAGGCAATATTCTATATACAAAATAGGTCCATCTTTTATGCGACTTCATATGACGAATTCTACCATTTTCGTTTTGAAAAGCTGGCAATTAGTATGTGAAGATTTTGCAAAATAAATTAAAATATTCTACAATGCTCACAGTGCTCTGCAAATCAGAGTGAAAATAACAGAAAAGAAAAGGTCACAGGAATACTTATCTGTACAACCTGAGATGTTACTTTAAGCAATAACCTCTAGAATAAAAGCAAAAGGAAAAGCAGTTCTTTATTACCGTGCTATAAGAGAAAATTATTTCATTGGAAATCTGTTGTACTAAATGCTTCACAAACCAGATTTGCTTAAAAGAAAACAACACGAGTTAAAAACAAAAGAAAGCAAAACCCACAAAAAACACCGAAACAAAAAGCGTGCTACCACTCATTCTCAGATAATAATCAGCAATAATACCTGGGGCAGAAAGGTCATAAACCATACTTCCAAGAGAGGAATAATTCATTGTACTACTATGTGTTTAAGAATTAGTTTGATAGAGTCACTATCTACCCCGTGAGATACTGTCTATCAATCTGACCTTCTAAAAATGAGCAGGCAGGCTCCCGCTTGGATCAAACCCTCTTTGCTTTTATGATACGTGCTGTTGTTTTTAACAGCGATTTTTAGGAGCGGGCTTATGAGAATAATGCGGCATCATTTGCAAAATACATCAGTGTAGAAGAGCAGCAGTACAACTAGGCATTTCTTTCCTAATTTCTAAACGTATTTTTCCTCCCAAATAAACCACACTGAGATGCAGCCTCTTTTTTACTCTTCTCTAAGATCCAGTTCAGAAATAAACAAGTACAAAGGAGGTCAAAAGGTTTAAATTTCTTTGTTTGCATTAATGTTATCTGTTTTTAATTCCTATATATCCACCTTATCGGGGTGCTCCAACATTAATTGCAGAGCAGAGCTGCTGAGCAGCAATAACCAGTGCTCAGAAACACCCAGCACGTCGCTGGTCACTGTAGATAAGAGCCCCTTCAAAAAGTTGGTTATATTTGCATCAACAACTTCATCCCTACTCCCTTTTGCATTTTGTGCTTTCTAAAGGCTCAGATGTTGCAATAAATGACACAGCAAAGGAGACACCTCGCTCAATGGAGAGTCTCAAACACAGAGCATTCCAAGGGTGTGGGTGCAAGGCACTGAAAGTAGCACTGATACTTCAGCAGTCCCTCGAGCCTTTGTAAAGTATTTCTCTGGATGAAATAAAATGGGGTTGAAATACGGTGCCTAGCAATTAATACTGTGTGATCCTAAACAGAGTTGTTCAGATCTTGAGAGAATTTAAAATTGTAGACCCATCCATAATTATTACTTTACCACTAGCCCTACCATAAGCAGTCTTTATGTAATTAACATACCAGCAGAGAATTTAAGAGGTACTTGGCATTAATTTTCAATCCCTATTCTCTGTGAATTTGGTACTCAATTGTAGTGACAAATAGAAGACACATGGCTATGATTATGTATTTTCTGTAACCATTATGTGCAGCAGCAGAAAATACCTTCTAATGTAACACAGGCTTACAGTTAGCAAGAAAACTGTTTATTTGCATTCTGTTCCTGTAATTCGCAAAGCCAAGTGACCACTTTCCACTCTTTCTCCATATTTTTGCAGGACCATTTGCAGAAGACTATTCTCATAGTCACTGCCTTCAGCAGGAATTGGATTCTGGGCTCTCCCAAAGGTGCAACACCTCCAGCTCCAATCCATCCTTCCATCTCTCCATCCTCCCGCCTCTGCATCCCCATTGCATCCTCCTGTCTCTGCATCCCCCTTCTGGAGGGTCCGTGAAGAGGCAGTGGCTGTTGCTAAGCGACTGCTGCATGGCACCGCATCCCAGCTGCACCGTGCTGCCTCTCTCAAACCCCACAGATCTGGGGCTAGTGCAATAACAGCGGGCAGTGGTACCCATCAGCTGGAAAGTCAGCACAAGGATTGCAAGAATTAGAAAAGGACTGTTGTCATAGTAGCACCACTGTTGCTGTTATTGCTTTTCATCAGTATTTTTAATCAGAACTTTATGTATCCATGTGTCAGTTCTCAATTTTTGTGATTTTTATAGGACTTTCTGTGCAAGAAAAAAAAACAACACCGTATCTGTGCTGCTGAAAGTTACCGTGAGATCCATTAGTAATCAAATTTCAGCCCAGATTTTATGGTTAGTCTAACCGAGTTAATTTCTCTAATGGTAGCAATTCAGGGAAGAGGTCTCTGGTGGCAGCCCAAACCTGGGATCCTCAGCAGCTGTCAGAGGGACTCTGAGGAATTCCTTATTAGCCAGAACGCAACCAGGCAGAAAACTCATTACACAGTGCTAAATATACTTAATCACATCTATTAGAGAAAAATGAACTTGATAATTACAACAAATAACCAAAGAGCAAAAAGTGTTCACAGAAAAACCCACACCAGGGTGGGTAAGGAAAAGGGCTGCGCTGCCTGCAGAGCGCTGTGTCGGGCAGAGCAGACATACAACCCAACGTGCCAATGATTTAGGTTCCCCTTGAAAGAGAAACATTTACATTTAACGGCTTACATTAAATTTAATGCTTTAAGTAAATTAATTACTTAAATTTTAAAAATTAATTTGGAAGGCTCTTCTGAGAGTTGAGACAACTGCATCTTCTTAACATGCTTTTTGGAGAAAGCAAGCCTGCTGCAGACGTTCAACACAATAAATAAAGGTAATTTTGCAGAGGCTGCTGTTTTACTACAAAACGAGTCTCACGGCCTCAGAGCCTTTCCCAGTTGTGCAGCTGTTATTTTCCTTCAAACGGGATTGGTTTGCAGAGTGCCCTGTGGTCCAGATTTTGGGCCAATGTGCTATCTGTGTTTTAAAACAGGGATGGTGAAACTAAAGGTATCAGACAGAGATTTCAGAAGTTATAGGCCAAAACCAAACATGAGCATTACACATGTTTCCTGTCCTGACTGCTGTGCAGACACACAGGGAACATAGTGGAACATCAGGCCTCTTACCTTTCAGAAAGGTTTAATGCACCAAACTGCTCTCACATCTTGGGAGAAGAAGTTCATCTTTAGGCAGATCCATGAACTTCGTTTCCAGACTGTTTAAACCCAACATTTATTTTAAATTCCTACAAAACTATATAGATTTTTAATACGAAACCATCTAAATACAGAAATAGAACATACTGAAATCATCAAATAAAACCTGAGATGGGATACTTTGAGGTTTTCAAATAATCTTGACTTGGTTGGAAGAGGGCAGCTAAGAAATATATGAAGAAAGCCATCTGTTTTTTCTTTTGTATCCAAAAGTAGACCTCTTTCACCCTAATTTCTAAGGAATATCATTAAAGGACTAGACGGCATCCAGCAAAAATAGAGGCAGATTACTCTCTGTTATATCCAAATAAAGATGGTACACAATGGCTAGAGAAAACCCTTATCTGCAGATTGGCAAAAGTATGAATGCCAGCACTTCTGTAAGTCAGGTTAGGGACCTAGGTATGTCTCATGTAAGAGGTCTAAGCTGCCTCTTCCTCTCCTCACCTCATTGCTTTCTCTCAGCTGTCAGGAAGAGAATTCCATTTCCTAGAACTATAACTTAGAGCGGTGGAAATTAGGAAACAGGATTTGATTCATTGTGTGGCCCAACAATGGTGAAAGATCCAACCTCTGCGTGAGGATAAATTAAGAGCAGATGGACATGACTTTGATCTGATAGAAGAATGCTTCTTTTACTATTTCCTTGCACTTGCTTTCCTTTGTTTCAGCTGATTCATACTCTCTCTGGGTCACTTCTACTGTCTCTGTACCATGTCAGAAATGGTGTTTTGAAAATACTAAAAGAATAATAAAAATAGATAGTAGACACAAAGCTCAGGCAGTAGCCACTTCTCAGAAGTAAAGTACCACAGATACCATTTCCAAACATGTTCCTTTCAATGAGTCACAGAACAAATGTTGTTTTTAAGGAATGCATGTAAAAGGCAATCTAAAATAGTCTAAAATTCGAACAATTTTTCCAATGGGAACCCATCACCCCATGCACACAGCACTTTGCTTGGAGGGGTTGTGGTGCAATCAAATGTATTTTTGTGGTGTTACTAATTCTGAAGATTATTTTTTATTCTTTTAAATTCCAGTGTTTACAGGATGGACAATGTCCTTATGGAAGGAAGCTACTGAGCCTTGAAAAAGTTACTGACTTTATGAAATTCATTACTTATCCTATAAATCTAAACAATGAACCTTACTATAAAGTACATAACAAAGCACTCCTCTTGTGTGACCAAAGGTATCACAGTACATACATAATTGACTGCTCAGTTCTGTATGTCTATTAACTCATTCGTTTTTGTTTGTAGAAACTGAAATTCTAATTCTAGGCTGTCAGTCAGAACTTAGCACGTATATCTGGTCATGCTGAAATCAGAATTAGTACAAGCACTTGAGAATTAAATTACAAGCATATAATTGCTAATGAATTCTTAAGTCCTTTTTACAGTATTTCATTGTGTTCTAATAAATTTAACTTCTACTTACACCTAGATAAAAATATATACATAAAAATATGTATAAAGGTTGAGATTGGGAAAGAAAGCTTTTGTTTTCCAGTGTCCTCTCTCTTCTCTTCCTCCAAGCTTTCAAAACAGGGTACAGTTCTGGATTGCTGAATCAGTTTCTACATTTTTATGACTAAGATGCTCTTCATTCTAGAACGTTAAGGTGCCAACACGAATGTGGCATTAACTGATAGGAACATAAAGAGAGCTATGGTAGCAATGATAAGATAGAAAATTGAAAGAAGCAAGTCTTAAAGGGCATAAAAGGCCATGATCTTTCTTTCTATGTTCAAAAAAATAAAGAAATAATGGCTACAATTGGATAGGAACTTTGTTCAAAGAGCAGAAGTTGGTATTGAATTTAAAATATCAGCCTTCAATGCTACATGTAAGGATCTGGAAAGAAGGGCAGGTTCTGTAATACAAAACAAAATATACACGCATAATTGTGCAGTGCTAATGGTGACAATAGGAAGGTAGAACAATCACATTCAGGAAGGCTAAACATGATGAAAGTGTCATCAGAATGCGAAGCCTAATACAACAGTATTTTGGGGAAGAAAAGGCACATTGCAATCTTTTCTTTCCCGATGTTAGATAAACAATAATATACCCTCTTCCTGTGTAACAGGGAAATTGTCTATTTTAATATAAAAGTTCATAAAATTTAACTGAGAATTAAATTAATAGGGATGGAAAGGGTTTTATAGAATGAGAGTACTAATAGTACTCTAGGTATTTTCTACTTGATTTAGGTAGTTCTTGCATATTCTTATACTTCTGTTGAGGAGGTGAGGGATTATAGTTTTTTTAGGTAAGATTTGCAAAAAAAAATGTAGACTATAAGTAGGAATTGTTTGTGGAGATGTCAGCAGAGCAAGCCTATGTTTGAGAATGAAGAATGGTTTGGAGGTCATCACGGGGTGATGCACAGTGGCAAACAAGAATAGAGGAATCAATTCCTTCTGCAGCCTTCTCTGATGGTTCAAGGATTACACGTACAGACTTCTCACAAGAAAGAAATGTCCTGTCTGATAGCAGAAATAATAGAAAAAGGGCTAAGAAAGAGCTCTGGCAGCAAAAAATACAGGAAACCTGATAGCTCTACATGTTCCAGTTTGTGTACTCCGTAACTAGAGCCTCTTTAGACAGAGTAAATTGGTTGTGATGCTTTTCTTAGTTTTCTCCTATTTTCCAACACAGCGTTGCATCAATCAACCTTGAAAAATATGGAAGAGTTAGGGACAACGGTGACGAACAGAGCAAGCAGACACAGCCCAGTGTGCCAGCAGCTGCAGCAGCACAGGGCTGGCAGTAGGATGAACACATGGTTGGCACTTATCAAGCAATAGAGACAACCAGGATATACCTAGAACTGGGTATGTAGCCGTGGGGTTCCACCACAAGGAATGACAAGAAGAACGGTCTCTATGACTTTCTCTAACACTCATAACTCAAAAACTCTGACCTTGATCACTTCAGCAGATGGTTTTGCTCTGCTGTAGTAGCAATTAAACAGAGTGTGCCAAAGTGAAGAGCAAATTACCCATGCTATCTATCGCAGCTAAAAAAAATCTGCAGTTTTCCAGTATCTAGTGGGACAACATCCAAGATTCTCCAACCTCAGCCCATGCTGGATTGCCATTATATTTTATGTCAGTCAGTACTTCAGAGAGTCTAAGACCCTCGGCATATGTTCTTAGTTAACAAAATGGAAAATTAAACTTTGCAGCAACCCCCTGCCACTCCCAAAATAAAAGAAAAATTCTATCTACATCAATGAGCAGGAAGTCTGATCTTCCTGTGCCAGCCAAAAAGCCTGCAATATAAGGACATTTGGCCGAAGAACAGAATTTGAAACAAACAAACTAGCCCTGTTTCACAGCCCTGCATTCCAGGTACAGCGGTACTCATTACGAATACAATGTTTAAAATCACCTCTAATATCGACACGTTAGAGTTTATGATTTCAACAACATTTTTATGCTTTTAAAGAGTGACTGTTGTTTGAAAACATCATCCTCAAAGAAGAACTGCTCCTGAGTTTCTTCAACACGCTAAAAATCCTAACACAAACCCATTATATATATATAACAGAAGTAAAACTAATGACCCTGCAGAAGACTCCATAAAGTCTGAGCGACAGAACAAGACAAGTTCTAAATATAGAGACCTATCTTTGGTATCAGAACATACCTGTGTCCAGGCTACATAAAAAGGAAACTCAAATGGAGTCTGCATGCTGGTGCTGAACTGAAAATATCCAAATGCAGTAGTTTTTCCAATTAAATGCGCAAAAACTGCCATGACAAGACTTATAGAATTGATGATATTCAAGAGTAGCTGTGAATAGGAAGAAGATACATAGATAAACTACCTCACTGGCAAACTCAAGTTTTTAAAGTCCTGATGGTAAGGGGTAAATGGAAAAGGGGCATTTTAGTCAGTGCTTGTACAATAGGAACAAGAATGCTGATATGGTTTCTTTTTTATATATATAGCTGGGTAAAGAGATCAGAGAACACTGGAACGTTAGCCAAAACAAGTTATCCAGCTGCACTGTGTTTCATCACATATCAGTTTTTACTGAAAGAAAACCATACAAATTTAATCAGTTCTTCATATGGTAATATTTAACATTTTTTTTTTCCAAGTTGTTTGATATTATTGTTTTAAAAAGTTCCTTTTCCCCTCCCTCAAATGTGATGTGTGATAGCGGTGAACGCAGGAAAAACATCTATCCCTGGCAAGACTGAAAGTCTAATTTACAGTAGACTCAGTAATAAGTGCACTGGCGTCTGTGTCAATTGACTGTCTCAATGAAGAACAGGTCACGATGGGGGAACAGTACAAGCAGCGTCTGCATTTGAACTCCCACGTCCTCATCCCATGCATGTTTGTAGCATCAGTAGAAATTAAATTACCCCAATAAACCTTTCTGCCTCCTGCCCTCCCCAAGAAACAAGTTGTTGTTTTTTTTTAATCCTGACGTCTTAAACCACATGGGTTTTCCCTCTTTTCTGTAAGGCTATCGTATGGCATTTGTACGGCACTTTTAATTATTTGAAAATATATAATAGAGTGGAGACATGGATCCCACTTATATAAATGCCTATTAAAAGGCCATGTATTCTCTCAGTAACCATAAAACATAAAACACCTCTTAAAAGAATATAATTCCTTTGTTTCTAAGCCAAACACATATAGTAAGACAGCTTGCTTCTTTTAAGTAAATAAAAATGATTTGTATTAAATAAAATGAAATATTGTATGCACTATATAATTTAACAGCAAGACACATCAAAGTATGCATTACTGTGAGCTAACTCATGCCTCAGAGGTGTTGCTAGCCAAATACTTCAAATGATCCAAGAAACATGTTGTTACGGAACAGCAAAAGCCACAGCGCGTCATAAACTATTGGTCAGATGAGATGTAAAACCAAGTTCCTAACCATTTGTGGTCATTAAAGTCCCCTGGCACTTACTGTACCATTAGAATGTTGATTTTGCCCAACTGGAATGCCTTTAATATACAAGTTACATGCCACCTATCTTTTATTCGTCAGGAATTTCTTTAGAGGGAACTTCATCACCCATCCCATGCTGCCAAGCCAACCTCCTGCAAACTTGAGATGCTCTCCCAGAGCAGTGGCTGCAGCTCAAATGGTTTCAAGGAGTGTCTTGTGGGTGAAGGCGTTCACATGGATCTCTGCATGCGCTCTCAGTTACAGCCCATTAAAATGAGTGAAACTAATGGGATTTCTTGGATGTACTTGATAGTGAAATGTGATCTGCAGTTTGTAACACTGTTCGAAATCCCGCAACTATAATGCAAGTATAAATAACATGATTATCTTGTATATAACCCTAAACAAAATAATTCCAAAAATGTAATCACTGAAAATACACTATAGCCCTTAATAGAACTCCAAGTATGCTAAAAAAACACACTGGATAAACCATTAGCACAGAAAAGCTTATACATTGTTTATACCAGCTTTATATGGATTTAAACTACCACAATGCAGCCAGATTCCTCATTTATGAACTGCTCTGTAGTCCACACTGCTCTGTTTTAAAACTGTTTCAGTGGAAACCCTGTCTGGCCAATCAGACTGCTCACAAAGCTGTTGAGTCAGTACTTTTTGTTAAAAAAGAGGAGGCTTCTCTCCAAGAGTGCTCACAAGCACACTGTAGTGTAAGCTCTGGTTGTGCCAACCATCTAGTAGCAGGAGAAAAATAATCCCACCTCCAGCAAGAGCAGAAAGAATATTTTAAATATATCACGCAGCAAGGAAATGTGATGTAAGCTTATTGATTTATAACACTGATCAGGAGTGAGCAAATGGTGGCACAAAGTGAAACGTGCAGACTTAGGAATTTAGAGAACAGTTTACAAATACTACTGCTATTTCATAAAGAAGCCTTTCCAAAACATGACAGAGCCACAAGCCTCTCGCTGCATCCCAAACCACCAGCACTGCTTTTCAAAGACAGCTATTTGAGTTATACTCTCATGTGCACAGCGCAGTAATACGGAGCTGCTGTTCCTTAGGTCAGCTGCTGGGATGTGTGCTCCGCAGTTGGCTCTATGCATGCAGCACTACAGGAGGCAAGTCCTCCTTCACCTGGCAGTTGTGCAGGAGGTAGAAACTCTCTGCATGGCAAAATGGTTGCACAAGGCCCCATCACTAGCAACAAAAATATATATTACAAAGTTTGAAAAACTCATTTTGAGTAAGAAAACAAGTGATTATCGAAGTGATAATGAAGCACAGCGGACTTTTCCTAAGTAACTCAATATAACTCCAAACCATTTTACTTTGTTGATCTAAATGCACTTGTCAGGCTGGGAGGAAAACGACTGACACTAGCATTGCATCTGTTTTATCCCATTTTTATGGAGAGAGCAGAAAATATATTAACATATTACTTCAACTGTTTTTCCAGAAATATCAACACTAAATAACGATATTGAGGTCATTATACTTTTTTATTAAATGCATAATTACTTAATAATATATGAACCTTCATTGCTGCCTTGCAAACTAACCTGCACCTGAAGTTTCCTGTGGCTACAGCCTCAGCCTCCAAAAGCTTTACAGCGGCACAGTAATATTTAATAAACATCTTTTATTAACCCGTCTTCCATCCACAGCGTTATTACAGTCCGTAAATGTTACAGCAGCACTCTTACATTGCCTAAAAATTGTTATTAATTTGCATTTGATCAATTCCACGTGTGCTATGGGCCTAACGGCACAACTGACTGTTTCTAGCATGGAGCTGGAGCTCTTCTGAAGCAGATTCACACCACTGACAACCCAAAATGTTTGTCCACAAAGCAAACAGCAGCCGAGCCTCATTTCGTTTAGCTGCTCTTGGAGTGCTGGTGAACTACCCACACTGATTGGCACCATCCAAATTCTAACAAAAGCTTTGCTGAAGAGACAGATACTCGTGAAAATAAACTGCTGGCAGATTTGCTAAGTTATGTGAGTAATTAAGTACGTGAAGCTACAGATGTTGAACAATAGTGCCTTCCACCAAGATGTATGCCATCATATCGAAAAATAACCTGGCATCTGGTTTCTTTTTTTAAGTACCTTTCTTAGGGTTTGAATCTTAATTTTTTACAGTTGACAGCAATGCTATTTGAGCCAGTCGGTGGCATCTGGTTGCTGGGGGGGGTGAAAAAAAGCAAAGGAGGAGGAAAAAAAAAAGCTCCATGCACTTTAATTAATTGTGGAGAGATTACATGGTCTTCCAACCGTGTAGTTTGTCATCAGAGCACATTACAGATTTATATTAGATGTTTCTCCACAGTGTCAAGAATAATTAAAAAGGGATAGGAAATGATGCCAGCTAGCAATGCTTTACATCAGCGGTGAAAGTTTTATATTTATTACAGCCAAACAATTTTAAAAGAAGATGTCAATTTTGCAGTTATACTGTGCAAGGAATAAATATTAGGTGGGTAAAGCAGCCAATACATTTCAGCTGCTTGAATAACGAGAGGTTCATGTTTAATCTATCAGACCTACCAGAACTGGTGTGACATGTCAGAGTTATTAATGAAGCGGCATCCCCCTTTCTCATAAAAAACATTCTCTCAATACAATAACGTATGTTTTCCTTTTCTTCCTAAAAGGCTCTCTGCCCAGCTCTTCCTCTGACTCACACAACTATAGGCACGCCGACTGTACACAAACACTTTTACTCAATGCATTTCAATACCTTTGGTCCTGAGCTGTGCACCCAAGCTCCCAGCTCACTGACCACAGAGGGCCACATCACTCTAATTTCTTAGTGCTGGCCCACAAGAAGCATGCAGAGCAGCCTTCGGCCCAAGGATCAATCGTACCCCAACACCTCAGGCCTCCCTTCTGTCACAGACTCAGTCAATGCTGGGGCTCCCAGATCCTTCCCATCCATTTATAGCATTCTGCTGAATTTAGTTTCTCTTGTTCTAAACATTTCACAGTAAGAGCCTTTTGTTGAGAGCAAACCAGGAAACAAGCACACATGCTCAGAATGACCAGAAACTGCATTCAGCTCACACCTCTTAGCAAATCGCATTCACCAAAAGTAAAAATATAAATAAAAAGCAACAGTTTGCAGTGCAGAGGTACATTATCCTGCACATGCCCAGAGCTGACAAAGCCAGGTCCAGGCCACAGCTTCCATGGTGCTTCCTGGACCGTCTGCACAGAAGAGACAATCCATTGCACTTCATTTCCAGCACTCGGGCACCTGTTCATCACTGCACATGATGGTACCCCAATTACAGATGAAGTTCTGCATGTTATTATGAGCAAGTTCTCAAAAAATTTCAGAACAGACTTCTGGTCTTTGAATGTTCTGCTTTCACTCGATATGTTTAACCACGCAATACAACATTACTGGGTTAAGGCATCATAGAACTTTTCTGCTGACTGCTGTTGCTCTGGCACGCATCCTATTTATTCCACTGCTAGCAGTGGCCACCACACCACCTGCTTTTGTTTGGTTTTGTTTTCTGCTGAGTGACTGCTTCATTTCCCATGGAAAACACAGCAATGACAGTTCCATAGCGTTCTGTGTATCTATAATGTCTATTTGGAAATGGTAGCCAGCACACAATTTGTTTGCTAAATGGCAGTGCTCCAAACACTGCAAAGCTGCACGACATCCGTTTTTTACTTCTGCTGTCTTCTAAGCACATTTTAAAATTCAATTTGTCCTGTAAAATTCCATAACACTGTGAAAATTACCCAAGTGCCCTTTCTCTCTTTTCCATCTGTCCGCATTAGAAACTGCTCCACCTCGACACAGAAGAAATGCCTAAGAGAGGGAACACCAGTTTGCGACTGAGATCTCCACTTGGAACCAAATCTGTGCCACTCTTTTCTTCACAGGAATTCCCTTCTCCCCAGCAGCTGAGGAAGCATTCTGGGCAAAGTCAGGTAAAGGCTGCAGGGAATTCTCCAGAGGCTTTCCCCAATTACATTTAGGTTGATAAGGCATTTGATTTGATTGGAAGAGAGAAAAAGCAAAAAAACCTATTAGTTTTCTTATCAAATAGGATTAGATTTATTTTAAGATTATGTGGAGCACTGAGAGCAAGAGATATTAAATAAAATACGAACACAAAAAAGGAGGAGGAAATTGTTCCCAGCTACATACTGCATTATATACAGCATTTTGCTTTGCTGATACCTTGCAGATGCCAGTCAAAACAACAAGAAAAAAATCAGCTTTTCCCAGATTTCTACTTGTGAGTACATGTGCCACTGACAATTCAAAGTCCTTACAGCCTTTGGGGATCTAATTAATATATTCCAATGAATCTGAGAGGTGCTGAAGAAGCAAGAAGACCATCTCTTCCCTTGTGCCCCAAATGAAACATCCTTTCATTTTGAAAGTTAAAATTACCAAGCTTGGTTTACTTTCTGGATCATAAATGATCATCTGAAGAAAATCCACTCTTAGGAAGAAAAAGATCAGGCTGCTCACAATGACTGACAAAGCTCAAACTAACTTGTTGCTAATGCCGATGCACCAGACATGCCAAGTAGCACCTCCTGGAGAATTAAACCAGGACCTCTAAGTTACAGCTTTTAGATGAAAAAAAGTTGTACACCTAAAACTAGTGCGTAATAGTCCAACCCACGGTGTCAACAATGAACCAGAGAGTCAAACACCATGAATGTGTCTCTGAAAATAATCTTTTCATTACATTACTTTGTCCTCTAAAATGCTTTTCTACCTCTCTACAATCCAGTGACAGGCAGGCAGTGAGAGCCATTAGCAGCAATATGGCTGGTACAGTAGCTACTGCAGTCTTTGATGATCTGCTTTGATCATTGTGCATCATATTCATTAGAGAACTTTTTACCCTTTCCATTCTGTAGATAATCTCCTTTAAAAATACCCTTCTTTGATTACTATCAACCCTGCAGAATTCATAGCTTGCAACAGAGCCTTCAGATCTGACATACCCAGAGATGACAACGTTAAAATTTAATGCTTCAGTTACATCAGTATACAACTGCTTTATGGCCAAATCAATCCACTGATTAATGATATTTTATTATCGACTTGAAATTATGCTCATGCAGAACACAAGAAAGTTATTAATATTTGGTCTGATTTATTGTATCCTAATCAATGTCCATCTGTCTATTTATCTACATATATATTTTAACCTACAGAATACTTAAGTAGCATTGAAAAAATATACAGTTCTGGATATTTTCCATAGCATATTCATTCCTAGTGAAACTCATCCAGGCTTACTTTGTTTGCATGAGAACAATGCAATAGATAAACCAGAAATATGGTTATTTTCCAAATGATATACCATAGCAATGGTTACCTTATTTTTTCCCCTCTGTTTTTGTAAGGGAGAGAGAAAAAGAATCACTTTTCTTCCTGGTCTGCTTCTTTATACATTATAGAATAACATTACCTATTAGATATTTCATTTCCACTCCACCCCGCTAACACATCCAGAGAGTTGCAAAGGCAACTGAAAGACACTAAACCATAAAGACTAATTGCAATTTAAATTATCTTTTGGAGAGGATTTTGCAAGATGGATGTTGGCTATGGAAGCTGAAAGACATTCCCGAGCTGAACGCTTTTATATGAAAAAATCATATTAGAATGCATCAGAGTTTTCCAGACTTGAAGTCCTCAGATCCTCAATGATTCATGCTACAAAGTGAAGGTGAATGTTGGCAGGACTGTTAATGGTTAAGATGCAAAACAACTCTGCTTCCTGTTAGAGCTGTATCTTTGCTTAACAACAGATGAACCCATTTACAAAAATATTTACTGCAGATTCTAAAGAAGATCTAAATTTTGTCAACATTGTTGCTGACATTTTTGGTCAAGTTAAACAAACGTATCAAAGCATTTTAATTACAGAAATTAAACTTGGTGCAGCTGCCAAAGACGGCGATGTTTCTTAACCAAAGACTTTACATCAGAAATTAAAAAGCTTTTCCACTGAGATGTTTGCCAGAAGCTGAAAACGTGCATGGGTTGGCTGCTACTGCTGAGCACCACATTTCTAAAAGCCAAAATAAACCCACTGGAATTTGAGAAAAGCATCACAGTGGTTCATCAGTGCCCCTCCAACACTTTGCTGGCCTTTTATCTTATTCTTGATAATCCTTTGCCAGCGCTTTCCAACAGAACTTTCCATGCCACGATACCCACTGTAGAGGATCTGGGAGCTATGAGGAAATGACTGTGCTTTCAGAATGAAAGGGGCTGGATTGATCTGGGTTATGTGGCGATCCACTTGATCTGTGCACAGAGCTAATATGTATTGTATGTGGTGCAGAACACGGAGCAGGTTTTGGTCACATTCCAGAGCAGTCTGGAATTTTGGAAATACTTTATCTACAAAGTACACAGTTGGATTTAAAAAGTGGCTGCACACAAATATAGCGGTACAGATCTCTCATTACAGACCAGGAATCCTCTATTACAACCTAATTTAAAACACTGAAAAAGGCAAAAATTAAGCTAAGGTAGATGGAGCCAAAAGCCTTCCAAGCAAGATGTAAAAGAAGAATTAAACTGGGATAATTCATCAGAAAAAAATGTTTTCATTGAAAGTCTAGCCATAATGAACTTGGATGAAAAGCTGTTTCTACCTTTGTAAGATCACAGTTTCATTACCTATGTGCCTTACCCCAGCAGTGTAACATTTGGGACCAAACTATCACACTTAACTGCATCTCGTAGTTTTCGTACAGAGCATCAGTAAAGCTGAGGCAATTGCATTTTCAGATTAAAAGGTTTAAAAATCGAAAGTGATACTCTTTTATTCCAGGTTAAGATTCCAGTAGCACCTAAACAAGCCGCTAAGGTGGCATACAGCTCTAGGAAGAAGGTGAACCTGTTGGTCTGACAGGTTCCCATCCAGAGCACAGCCAGTATAATTAGTACTGGAGACTTTACATCACAACCAACAACTTTCCCATCCCTGAATAAGTGCAGTGCTGCTGTTTTTACATGGGAAGCGGCACAACTTGCAAATGACTGTCACTTATCCCTGACTGCACTAACAACATTAGGCACCTCTGCTTGCAGATGAAAACAAGCAGCTGCGAAAGTCATACAGGTGAATTTTAGATTCCTACACCCTGCTACAGTTGTTTTCACATGCATTAGGGGATATAGCCTTGGGCATCTGTCTTTTTGAAAATTACATCAATCCAAGGATAGCAAGAGAAGGAAAAAAACACCAGATCACTAGGACTTGTCTAGGAATCTAAGCACAGAGAACTGAATTAAGAAAATTACTTAGGTTAATATGGAGGAGAAAACCTATTTCCACTTTATTTCCCTACGAAGGTTTTAAAAGCATTTCTTACACACACCATGGGGATATACACAGGGATATATATATTTCTTACATTCATACAGAGAAAGATAGAGAAACTTAATGTGTTTGAATGTACGTTATTTCATTTTTGTTCTATTCAAAGCTCTCATCGTTTCACTATCAAAAGTCACCACTATAATCTCAATTTGCAGCCAATGAAAGCAAGAATAATTCTCAATGCTAAAATCTTATTTTTCTCCAAAGTAACAGCACTCGTTCCACTCCTAATCAAAGTCCAGCTTCTTCACTATGACCCCATCCATTTAAATGGAAAATATTTTTCAGTGTAGGTACACGCAACTGGTGTGAAATTAGAATGGCTCGAATAGTCCAGATGCCACTTTAGGATCTTAAATCATAAGGAAGTACATGAGTGATTCTGTAAAATCACAGATATATAATCTGAACCAAATTCTTTCTGTATTTTACCTCTTCAAAAGGGTACTGAGTTCTGCATCACAGGTGCCAAAGCCCTACCAGTATGCTGGATGCTTTGATGTATGTAAAGAGTTTTCCAAAGTGCCTAAGTATCCATTGGGATACAAAGTGTTACATAAATGTAAGGGTGCATATTTTTAAACAACAAAATTGTATCTTCCATATACTCATGTGTATCTAGATGCTTGCAAACAGCACAAGAAGTCATGTTTCTGTTGTTTTGGATACCTCATTGCTTTATCTCCTTGTATAGCAAGGAAATCTTAGTTAAAACAACTACAAAAACCTACATAGCACACATTTGAATTTCAAGCTGAAAATGGAAAACATGAGAGACCTTTTGCTCTAACACCTCTACTGAGCTCACAGGAAATCCTGGACAAGACATTTTGAAAACTACATAGATAAAGTAAATGTTTACTATGCATGTATGTATTTAAAGTATTGCACACTATGTATGTACTACTATGTAGTATTGCACACTATGTATTTAAAGAAGCTCTGTATTGGATTCTAAAACAAGGTACGTATAAAGGAGTTCAGAAATAAGCAGTTTTATATCTTATTCTTTGATTTCGAACAGTCTTAAACATTTTAGAATTGGAGGTGCCCTTATACTCACAGCCTTTGCAGTGCACCTTCTAACCCTTCAGCACTCTAAAATGGAGCTGAGATAACTAAAATCTGGGAAAGGTAGTGAAACATGGAGCACATAATAAATTAAAGACTTGGAAAATTCATGATATCTTGAAACCCTTTGTCTACACAAAAAGACAGGAGTTGGATGAAATTTTTAGTCCCACGTGCAAAGAAAGACAAGACATTCCTTCTATCAAGCATTTCCATCCTTGAAGTATGAAATATAGGGGAAACTAGGTAAAGCAGTTGACTCAAATGAAGACCAATATCTTTGGCGGGCAATCTTCAAGGATCTTGTTTGCACAAAGCTGTATAAGAGTAGCAACCATCTTCACTATCAAGATCTCATCCATGCAACTCCCCAGAATATAAAGTGAGCTTGAGGGAAAGATGCCCTCAGGAAAGGCAGAATGACCAGTGGCTGGATTCAGATGATGGAAATGCTAAGGGATGCCTCAAACTATAAAGAGTATTCACTTAGTCCTTAAAGAATCTCAGAGAGTCATGACACAGGTAGACTGGCTTTTTGTGGAGAGCTAGCGATGTGCAGACAAGGATCATCTGCATGAATGAGCTCTGGGGAATTCTCTTCCAAGCTACAGAAGTTGAAAACATAAGGAACCAAGAGCCAGCATTGAGGCCTTTAAGGCAGGCACTTAATATAGGCATTCCAGTTGCTGTTTACAAAATGGCAATGAGAAAAATGGATAAGCAATCAGCAGTTCTGCAGCAAATCAAAACCAGAAATTAATATCTGTTAAATAACTGTTAAAAACAGTCCCAGGTGTCTGTTCAGTCTGTCCTCTCGCAATGGGGCAGGACTGATGTAATTATCAGCATTCAGGTTCTCAAAACAACTGATGTGAAAACATGCTCAAGGTGTCATTTGACAAATGATAGCAAACATAGATCAAAATGAAGCAAGCAAACTGGCAGGAAAAATGAGAGACTGAATTGCCTGAGGGATCACACAGGTGTTATATATATGACCATGTGAACAGAAATGCATACAAGTACTCACATGGAGCATCCTTTTACTAAGAACTTTTTTTAAATCTCCTCAGCATTATAAAGCTGTCAACTCAATTGCATTTATTAGTAACATAAAGAAAAAAAAACACAACAAAATGACTCATTGCTGTTTATTAGTCTGATAAGTTAACTAGGAAAAGGGGAAAAATCCAGATGAACTGTGTGGAGACAGCCTACTCTCAGTATCTCAAGTAAATCTTTGATCTATGTTGATCTCATGTTATTGCAGTGAGCATGCAGGACCATCATTCATCTCGCATACAAGCAAGGCATTCTTGCATGTCATGCTAGATTTTATCAAGAAGAAAATGAAGTCAAAGCTGGCTGATAAGACAGCAGGGTCTTGACTCAGTGGAAAATCTCAGGATGAGATTTTTGACTTGTAGAATTTGATGGAGGAAGCAAAGACGTTTAATCAACCACTTTACATGCTCAATACTTTGTTGATCGTTAAAAAGCTTTCTTCTTCTAGATTTGTATAAAAACAATCTTGCCAACTTTACAGAGTAGAGGAAACTTGTGAAGTAATCAACAGCAGTTCAGTGCACAAATGAAACAATGGAATAGTTCAATATTGGAAAGGATGTCCTTTCACTGTGCCTTTTAAATGTTAAGGAGAGATGGGATTTGAGCACAGCAGTAAGCACAGGGCAAGAGACTGTTGACAGGATATTAGAAGGAATCCTATGGTGGCAAAGTCAATGTAATTTTCATCACTCCATAGAAACAGGTCTATTTACAAGCAGTAAGTACAAGTAATAATCACTTGGACTTTTAGCAGAGTGCTGACTACCAAAAAGACAAAAGTTTTTTTTTTTTTTTTTTTTTTTTTTTTTTTTTAATTGCCCAAATTTGCTGAAAAAGGTGAATTTAGAGGTACATTTTTCTCTGCACTTGAGTACTGCACTTTGTTGTTTCGGTGTTGTTTGTTTTTGACCAGTTAGTGTTGACAAGATAACACAGAAAAGTTCCTCTTGACTAGCAGCAGATACTGAAGGCATTTCACTTTTGATGAGCTAGGAAAATAAACCATTGATCATTACTGAGAAGAGACGCTGTCCTTTCTGTCCACAATAGATTCAATATAAGTCAGACAAGCCTTAGACTCCAACCAAATTCACCAACTGATCTGCTCAAAAGCTTGGTGCAAACACCATACCCCTGTTTGAGGTAAAACCACCATGGTTTTACCCCTGTTTGAGGACGTCAGCTGAATTTCAATGGTGCATGCTTCTCATGGCAGTTTGCTGCACAGGAACAAGCTTCACCTACAGCCACACAGTCTGAACAGATGACATTCCAAAGTTGACTTCCCATCACATTAACATGCAAATGTTACCTGACCCCAAAATCACCAGTACGGTAAAATTAGCACGATGGAAATCATATATGTTGAGTTGATCACGAAACTGCACATAAATTGCGTTCACATCACTCACATATTTCCTAAAGATAAAGAGTCAGATGGGAACAGGGTCAACATGCTTAAAGTTTTTTCTTCCACAAGGAGACAAGACCCCACCTATATTCAAAAAATACATCACTTCTTCATTTTCCCACACTAATGCATTATTGACTACAATGTACCAAACTTGCACTTGCAGTCTAACCCACTATTACAGCACCATGTATCAGTTCTTTAAACATTGCTTAACAAGAAAAATATGTCAATATACAATGAAAGCTTTCATTTATGCTTTCAAATTGAGCAAACTGCTGCAAGCTATGTTGTAAATTACCCCCAAGAATGTTTAACTGGGCAAAATAGAGAACAAATTTTAGTGACATCAGACGTGACTGGATTCATAATTAGTAACACTTAACAATATATTAACTTTATCTCCATTCTATTCCAGTGACCCTTTCAGTTCTGAGCAGTGTTTGCATACGCTCTTATAAATCATGTATCAGATTTGCCAACAAGCTCTGAGTACTTTTGTTATTTGTGAGAATTAGGTGAATTCCCAGATCAGATTTTTTTTTATTATCCATTACAAAGTAGGTGAGAACTTCCAGACCCCCAGCTTCACTCTATTCTCTCTTGAAGCTGGAAAAGAACTGCAATGAGTATCCACAAAGCAGTCCATTGCTGCAATAAGTGATGCTACTGACTGGTGGGGCCATGCCAAACTGATAAAAAACAGGTACTAATGCCAAGTTAGCACTCTGCCTAAAGCAACTGTCAAGTAATGATAGATTAGACAAATCTGATTGCTCTATCAAAACATTCATCTCAAATCTTGATTAGTGAACCTATTGAATTATGATTAATTCACAAGAGTGCTGCTGACAGATAAGGTACTTTATCTGACAATATGTAGTAGTTGCTTTGCCTGAAGCAAAAAAGCTCTGAGTTGCTGGTAAAATAAACAGTATCAACTACAACATACTGAAAAGTATAATGAGGCCACATGAACCTTTTAATTTAATAAAGCTGATCTATGAGAACCTAGCTTCAGCCAGGAAAAAAAAAAAAATAAGAAGAAGAATAGGAAATGGAAGATGAGGGCCAGGAAATCATTGAAGAGCTGAAAAGAATGTAAGACTGCCAAAGTACAGAGCTGAATGCTGCGTGGGATGGATTGTACTGTCCTTAGGACACCTAGAATAAATCAACAAGTCCCATCTACAATTATGGTACGTGGCCTCCGCATATTGCATTTTCTGGGTTTTACTGTATTATGTAAGAGAAAGACACTGCTTGTACGAGGTGTGATCTCGTCTACCTTGCACTTCCAATGCTTGAAACAAGTGGTTCAATACCAATATCTGTCTTGAGTACTTTACTCCTGGAGAAGAGGCATGCTTCAGTGTTGTTAAAATACCTAAAGAATATACGACACTGCTTATAATTTGTTGCAAAAGTCAACAAGAGGTAAGGCACCTATCCTAGTTCTGAAACTTTAAAAAACTATCTACAATTGTATTTTTACAATTAGCAAATTGATTTTTGAAAAATTATCTATTTTATTCTAATGCAAACCCCGCTATGAGTTTGTCCAGCACAGCTTCCTTTACAGGGCAAAATGGCAACACAGTAGTTTCTGTTCAATTTTGTTAACACTGATCCCTGGATGTGCAGGTGTGTAGACCACTAGAAAGCTCCCTTCTTCAGCAGAGTCAGTGAAAAATAGGTACTGTAATATTCAGCTCGGACTTAATGAAGAATTCACCTTCTCCAAGTCACTTGTTAGCTTATCCTGACCTAACAATTTTACAAAAACCCTAATGCACTGTAATGATGTTTCTCTCCAGCCTGTATTAACCTTTCTGTGACTCTTTTTTCTTTCTTCTCTCTCTCACACACATATTTATTTATTTTACCAAGCCTCTGTTAATCAATGTGAACTGCAGATGGGGTCAAGGAAAGCTACTTCCTCCTTTGATAGCCTCCAACGCTTTCACTCCTGGGGATAAAAATGCTTTAAATGGAGTTATATTCTAGGAAAATCAATATATGATTACTGCAAAGATTTGTATCGATTGCTCTGTTGCATTGCAAAAAGGCTAAAGAAAAATTGCACGGCACATTCCCTTCATTTTCTACTTCATAGAACTTGCTGCAAATATTTTGAGCAACTAAGAAGTGCTGGAACTATATTTAATAATCTAAACTTTTCTTTGTTTAATTCTGTTATTTGTATTCCTGCTTTGGAAAAGTCCCCTCAGACATCTCCCTTATCAAGCCAGAAATCAGAGAACTGCTTGAGATCCCCAAAAACAAATGCACTGCAGAAAATATTGAGCTCTCAGTAACTTCTTCAGCTTTACATATTTCACAAAACCTCATTTCCTATTTTCAGTGCTTACCAGCCTTCTTTGTATTTCTTCCTAACAGAGACGACACCAAACGTTCAGCCTGGATCCTGTTTTCACAGGCTCTGCTGGTGGAGGACCTGGACTTCCTGGCCTGGTGCTGCTTGTGTGGATGTAGCGAGCTGGGCTTGTTCACTCCTTGAACAGATACGAGTACAGCTGCAGCTTCAACAAAACAGAGCAAGATCTCCAAAGAAACAGATGCTCCCTTTCCTCTCCCCATAAGAGAGAGGCTCAAATTTGAAGCTTATTCTGATTGTGTTGACTGCTGGACACTTCTAGGCTTACGCTCCAGCCAGTAAACCAGAGCTAAGGCCACGTGAGTTTTATAGCCTGTACCTGTGATGCAGGAGACGTGGAGTGTCATGCTCATGCTCATGAC